>NC_092115.1:0-116484 GCF_045679555.1 Salvelinus alpinus | reverse complement strand
AATCATATTGCAAATGTAACGTACATTCTCTTAAATACTTTAGAAATGCAAAAGTCAACGGTCTGATGACCTCAGGATGGCCGGGCAGTGATAGTGGTTCCTCTCCATCGCTCGTTTCGTGAAATTTCATCATGTCGCTTTTTCCTCATGGTACCTCCCCGTTGAAACATATTGCAAATGTACAAAAGTCAACGAGCAAGTCAGTGTCCATCAGTCAAATAGATATTTTCAGACACCAAACTGATACCATCTGACTCCAAACTCACTTTTTCCAACTCCTTTAGAAGCCAACTATAACATATTTCAGAGCAGGCCCAAAATTCACAGCGCCTTCTATTTAAACCATAATAAAACAAATAATACGTAGTTATGTTCTAGCTGCGGGTCCAGTTCACACATTATGTTTAGCCCTATGTGAAGCGACCTCGAATCCCAAGTTTCGGCTCGATAGGTCATTCGGTGCCCGAGCAAAACCCTAATTGGTGCTGAAATGCCACTTTTTTCATTGCCTTGCTACGGGGTCCTTGAATGAGCAATCAAACAGGCTCGTTGGGGTCTGTCTCTATGGGCCGAGCCGGTTTCAACGCACCTAGTCTTGAGACTCTGGGACTTTTCTAAATGTCGTCCGTTTCGTTGAGGTCAAAATGAATTGAAAACATGGCAAATACACGATGCTTTTTATCGATCCGAGAACCTTCTAGAGCCATATAATTCACCGTGCACAATCGACCTGAGGTCTAGAACAGGTTTGTAAATTTTCAGAACTCTAGGTCTGACGGTTCTTTAAAAGTTGGAACAAAAGTAACTAATGCAGGCACTGTCTGCCTCTTAGCCCCTCAGTGTGTCCCTCCATCATTTCTGTGTCGGTGTGTATTTTTTATTTTTGAAATCTGATGGGATGAAGGACTGATTTACAGTTCATGAGGGTTGTCTATTCACATATATGAAGTTTTGGAAAGATTTGACATTTTTAACCCTTCGAAACAGCCCATTTGACACCAGTTATGGCACTTCCGGTTGTCACAGGAAGCTATAAATAAACACATATCATCACTGGAGTATGCTGTTACAGAATCCTGAGTTTTAAGTCTGTATGTTAAAAATTGACTGATTTACATAGGGCTGAATGCACTATTTCTCTCAAACTGCAGGTTGGCTATGGCAAACACTTTTAGGGTGATTTAACCACTTCCGGTTGCTCCAGGAAGCTTAGAATCGACACAGGTAGACCTCATGGTGGCCTGATGGACTGACATCAAAGACAGGTTCATAAGACATTCATAACCCACATAGGCTTCAGGTTGAATTGAGAGGTGCAGTCAATGTATTCCTATGGGGCGACATGTCATTGTAAATTGTTTGATGTAAACACCAGCTTTTAACTGTTAAGGGTTAATGCCACAAGGTCAAGGTTAGGCTTGCACAGATCGGGAGGACCTTAAGAACATTCCTGAGGTGAAATTGTGCTTCTAACCTTAACGGTTCTCTCTCTGTCTCCCAAAAGCAAATAAAATTGACATGAGGTCAAAAGGTCATTTGGGTCCATTTTCTTGTAACGGTCGCTGCGCTCAGACCGAGCGAGCTACGGTCAAGCGGGGCATCTCGTTGAACTCGGCACGGCCTGGAGATAATAGTCATGCCATTGCAGGCTTTGTGTGTCTTTAAGCACCGTACTTTTTCACTCCATCCTTCCTTTTTGTGTGTGTGTGTGTTTGTGTGAGAGAGCTTTTCTTTGACATCTGTTGGGAAAAATGACTGATTACACTTCATGAGGGTTGTCTAATCACACAAGTGAAGTTTTGAAAAGATCTGACCTTTATTACCCTTCAAACCTGACCCTATGCACCATTTTAAGGTACTTCCAGTTGACATAGGAAGCTGAACGTGAACACATACCCTCCTTGGGGTAGGCTCTTATTTAATATTGAGTTTTAAGTCTTTATGTTAAGAACTGACTTATTAACAGAGGGTTAAATGAGTGTGTGTTACTTCATAAAATCACATAAAATCACAGAATTCTCGCAGAGCTTCGAGACCCACTTTAAAAATGTTCGTGTGAACAAACTGCAACTGGATCTGTGAATTTTTGGAAAAAAAAATTCCTCTTCGTGAACATCACCAAATGGACAATGTACGATTTCTCTTAAATTACGATAGATAAACGGCTGGTTCTTTTTTTCCTGACACCGTATGCTTATGTACTTTGACGTGAAGCGGTCAAATTGCACCCTACTTTGCGTTTTTGACCTTTAATCCCAGAAAAATGGCCATAACTCAAAAAGCGCAGAGGCCTCGACGCCATCTTGTTCGGGGCCAACTTCCCTTTACTCCAAACCTACGCTCGCCGAGTTTCGGCTTCGAAATATTTTCCGTTTAGGAGAAAAGGCCGCGCTCGTTTGCCCCGTGTTCGTGCGCCTGCAATATGATTTATTTGCCCCCTGGTGGGAATTTTCGAGAATGCAGAGTCCAAGTCAAAAATTTGTTATTTTTATAAAACGGTGACCGAACGTCCGAGACGATTTCTTCGATGACTTCCTGAAAGAGCTCCCCCCCGCCCTCGGCCCGACGCCGTCCGCGATTTTCCAAGACGAAGTCGGACGTCTAGTAAGGGACCGTACATTCGCAATGGGAGAATCTTCACCGATCATATGGCTCCCGTCTCACACTTCCCTTAAGGTATGACAGTCCAGCTAGATATAATGTCTCTATTATATTATGACAAACCAGCTAGATCTACTGTCACTATTGTTTTATGACAGACCAGCTAAATCTACTGTCTCTATTATATTATGACAGACCAGGTAGATCTACTGTCTCTATTATATTATGACAGTTCAGCTAGATATATTGTCTCTATTATATTATAACAGACAAGCTAGATCTACAGTATCTATTATATTATGACAGACCAGCTAGATCTACTGTCTCTATTATATTATGACAGACCAGATAGATCTACAGTATCTATTATATTATGACAGACCAGCTAGATATACTGTCTCTATTATATAATGACAGACCAGCTAGATATACTGCCTCTATTATATTATGACAGACCAGCTAGATCTACAGTCTCTATTATATTATGACAGACCAGCTAGATCTACTGTCTCTATTATATTATGACAGACCAGCTAGATCTACTGTCTCTATTATATTATGACAGACCAGCTAGATATTTTGTCTCTATTATATTATGACAGACCAGCTAGATCTACTGTCTCTATTATATTATGACAGACCAGCTAGATCTACTGTCTCTATTATATTATGACAGACCAGCTAGATCTACTGTCTCTATTATCTTATGACAGACCAGCTAGATCTAATGTCTCTATTATATTATGACAGACCAGCTAGATCTACTGTCTCTATTATATTATGACAGACCAGCTAGATCTACTGCCTCTATTATATTATGACAGACCAGCTAGATCTACTGTCTCTATTATACAATGACAGACCAGCTAGATATATTGTCTCTATTATATTATGACAGACCAGCTAGATATACTGTCTCTATTATATCATGACAGACCAGCTAGATCTACAGTATCTATTATATTATGACAGACCAGCTAGATCTAATGTCTCTATTACATTATGACAGACCAGCTAGATCTAATGGCTCTATTATATTATGACAGACCAGCTAGATCTACTGTCTCTATTATATTATGACAGACCAGCTAGATCTAATGTCTCTATTATATTATAACAGACCAGCTAGATCTACAGTCTCTATTATATTATGACAGACCAGCTAGATCTACAGTCTCTATTATATTATGACAGACCAGCTAGATCTACTGTCTCTATTATATTATGACAGACCAGATAGATCTACAGTATCTATTATATTATGACAGACCAGCTAGATCTACTGTCTCTATTATATTATGACAGACCAGCTAGATATACTGCCTCTATTATATTATGACAGACCAGCTAGATCTAATGTCTCTATTATATTATGACAGACCAGCTAGATCTACTGTCTCTATTATATTATGACAGACCAGCTAGATCTACTGTCTCTATTATATTATGACAGACCAGCTAGATATATTGTCTCTATTATATTATGACAGACCAGCTAGATCTACTGTCTCTATTATATTATGACAGACCAGCTAGATCTACTGTCTCTATTATATTATGACAGACCAGCTAGATATATTGTCTAGATATATTGTCTCTATTATATTATGACAGACCAGCTAGATCTAATGTCTCTATTATATTATGACAGACCAGCTAGATCCACTGTCTCTATTATACAATGACAGACCAGCTAGATCTACTGCCTCTATTATATTATGACAGAGCAGCTAGATGTACAGTATCTATTATATTATGACAGACCAGCTAGATCTTCTGTCTCTATTATATTATGACAGACCAGCTAGATCTACTGTCTCTATTATATTATGACAGACCAGCTAGATCTAATGTCTCTATTACATTATGACAGACCAGCTAGATCTAATGTCTCTATTATATTATGACAGACCAGCTAGATCTACTGTCTCTATTATATAATGACAGACCAGCTAGATATAATGTCTCTATTATATTATGACAGACCAGCTAGATCTACTGTCTCTATTATATCATGACAGACCAGCTAGATCTAATGTCTCTATTATATTATGACAGACCAGCTAGATCTAATGTCTCTATTACATTATGACAGACCAGCTAGATCTAATGTCTCTATTATATTATGACAGACCAGCTAGATCTAATGTCTCTATTACATAATGACAGACCAGCTAGATCTAATGTCTCTATTATATTATGACAGACCAGCTAGATCTACAGTATCTATTATATTATGACAGACCAGCTAGATCTACAGTATCTATTATATTATGACAGACCAGCTAGATCTACTGTCTCTATTATATTATGACAGACCAGATAGATCTACAGTATCTATTATATTATGACAGACCAGCTAGATATACTGTCTCTATTATATAATGACAGACCAGCTAGATATACTGCCTCTATTATATTATGACAGACCAGCTAGATCTACAGTCTCTATTATATTATGACAGACCAGCTAGATCTACTGTCTCTATTATATTATGACAGACCAGCTAGATCTACTGTCTCTATTATATTATGACAGACCAGCTAGATATATTGTCTCTATTATATTATGACAGACCAGCTAGATCTACTGTCTCTATTATATTATGACAGACCAGCTAGATCTACTGTCTCTATTATATTATGACAGACCAGCTAGATATATTGTCTAGATATATTGTCTCTATTATATTATGACAGACCAGCTAGATCTAATGTCTCTATTATATTATGACAGACCAGCTAGATATATTGTCTCTATAATCTTATGACAGACCAGCTAGATCTAATGTCTCTATTATATTATGACAGACCAGCTAGATCCACTGTCTCTATTATACAATGACAGACCAGCTAGATCTACTGTCTCTATTATATTATGACAGACCAGCTAGATCTACTGTCTCTATTATACAATGACAGACCAGCTAGATATATTGTCTCTATTATATTATGACAGACCAGCTAGATATACTGTCTCTATTATATCATGACAGACCAGCTAGATCTACAGTATCTATTATATTATGACAGACCAGCTAGATCTAATGTCTCTATTACATTATGACAGACCAGCTAGATCTAATGGCTCTATTATATTATGACAGACCAGCTAGATCTACTGTCTCTATTACATTATGACAGACCAGCTAGATATAATGTCTCTATTATATTATGACAGACCAGCTAGATCTACTGTCTCTATTATATTATGACAGACCAGCTAGATCTACAGTATCTATTATATTATGACAGACCAGCTAGATCTACTGTCTCTATTATATTATGACAGACCAGATAGATCTACAGTATCTATTATATTATGACAGACCAGCTAGATATACTGTCTCTATTATATAATGACAGACCAGCTAGATCTACTGCCTCTATTATATTATGACAGACCAGCTAGATCTACTGTCTCTATTATATTATGACAGACCAGCTAGATCTACTGTCTCTATTATATTATGACAGACCAGCTAGATATATTGTCTCTATTATATTATGACAGACCAGCTAGATATATTGTCTCTATTATATTATGACAGACCAGCTAGATCTACTGTCTCTATTATATTATGACAGACCAGCTAGATATATTGTCTAGATATATTGTCTCTATTATATTATGACAGACCAGCTAGATCTAATGTCTCTATTATATTATGACAGACCAGCTAGATATATTGTCTCTATTATCTTATGACAGACCAGCTAGATCTAATGTCTCTATTATATTATGACAGACCAGCTAGATCCACTGTCTCTATTATACAATGACAGACCAGCTAGATCTACTGCCTCTATTATATTATGACAGACCAGCTAGATCTAATGTCTCTATTATATTATGACAGACCAGCTAGATATATTGTCTCTATTATATTATGACAGACCAGCTAGATATACTGTCTCTATTATATCATGACAGACCAGCTAGATCTACAGTATCTATTATATTATGACAGACCAGCTAGATCTAATGTCTCTATTACATTATGACAGACCAGCTAGATCTAATGGCTCTATTATATTATGACAGACCAGCTAGATCTACTGTCTCTATTACATAATGACAGACCAGCTAGATATAATGTCTCTATTATATTATAACAGACCAGCTAGATCTACAGTATCTATTATATTATGACAGACCAGCTAGATCTACAGTATCTATTATATTATGACAGACCAGCTAGATCTACTGTCTCTATTATATTATGACAGACCAGATAGATCTACAGTATCTATTATATTATGACAGACCAGCTAGATCTACTGTCTCTATTATATAATGACAGACCAGCTAGATATACTGTCTCTATTATATTATGACAGACCAGCTAGATCTACAGTCTCTATTATATTATGACAGACCAGCTAGATCTAATGTCTCTATTATATTATGACAGACCAGCTAGATCTACTGTCTCTATTATATTATGACAGACCAGCTAGATATATTGTCTCTATTATATTATGACAGACCAGCTAGATCTACTGTCTCTATTATATTATGACAGACCAGCTAGATCTACTGTCTCTATTATATTATGACAGACCAGCTAGATATATTGTCTAGATATATTGTCTATTATATTATGACAGACCAGCTAGATCTAATGTCTCTATTATATTATGACAGACCAGCTAGATCTACTGTCTCTATTATCTTATGACAGACCAGCTAGATCTAATGTCTCTATTATATTATGACAGACCAGCTAGATCTACTGTCTCTATTATATTATGACAGACCAGCTAGATCTACTGTCTCTATTATATTATGACAGACCAGCTAGATCTATTGTCTCTATTATATTATGACAGACCAGCTAGATATACTGTCTCTATTATATCATGACAGACCAGCTAGATCTACAGTATCTATTATATTATGACAGACCAGCTAGATCTAATGTCTCTATTACATTATGACAGACCAGCTAGATCTAATGTCTCTATTATATTATGACAGACCAGCTAGGTCTACTGTCTCTATTATATAATGACAGACCAGCTAGATATAATGTCTCTATTATATTATGACAGACCAGCTAGATCTACAGTATCTATTATATTATGACAGACCAGCTAGATCTACAGTATCTATTATATTATGACAGACCAGCTAGATCTACTGTCTCTATTATATTATGACAGACCAGATAGATCTACAGTATCTATTATATTATGACAGACCAGCTAGATATACTGTCTCTATTATATAATGACAGACCAGCTAGATATACTGCCTCTATTATATTATGACAGACCAGCTAGATCTACAGTCTCTATTATATTATGACAGACCAGCTAGATCTACTGTCTCTATTATATTATGACAGACCAGCTAGATCTACTGTCTCTATTATATTATGACAGACCAGCTAGATATATTGTCTCTATTATATTATGACAGACCAGCTAGATCTACTGTCTCTATTATATTATGACAGACCAGCTAGATCTACTGTCTCTATTATATTATGACAGACCAGCTAGATATATTGTCTCTATTACTCTATTATATTATGACAGACCAGCTAGATCTAATGTCTCTATTATATTATGACAGACCAGCTAGATCCACTGTCTCTATTATACAATGACAGACCAGCTAGATCTACTGCCTCTATTATATTATGACAGACCAGCTAGATCTACTGTCTCTATTATACAATGACAGACCAGCTAGATCTACTGCCTCTATTATATTATGACAGAGCAGCTAGATGTACAGTATCTATTATATTATGACAGACCAGCTAGATCTTCTGTCTCTATTATATTATGACAGGCCAGCTAGATCTACTGTCTCTATTATATTATGACAGACCAGCTAGATCTAATGTCTCTATTACATTATGACAGACCAGCTAGATCTAATGTCTCTATTATATTATGACAGACCAGCTAGATCTACTGTCTCTATTATATAATGATAGACCAGCTAGATCTAATGTCTCTATTATATTATGACAGACCAGCTAGATCTACTGTCTCTATTATATTATGACAGACCAGCTAGATCTACTGTCTCTATTATATTATGACAGACCAGCTAGATCTAATGCCTCTATTACATTATGACAGACCAGCTAGATCTAATGTCTCTATTATATTATGACAGACCAGCTAGATCTAATGTCTCTATTACATTATGACAGACCAGCTAGATATAATGTCTCTATTATATTATGACAGACCAGCTAGATCTACAGTCTCTATTATATTATGACAGACCAGCTAGATCTACAGTATCTATTATATTATGACAGACCAGCTAGATCTAATGTCTCTATTATATTATGACAGACCAGATAGATCTACAGTATCTATTATATTATGACAGACCAGCTAGATCTACTGTCTCTATTATATAATGACAGACCAGCTAGATATACTGCCTCTATTATATTATGACAGACCAGCTAGATCTACAGTCTCTATTATATTATGACAGACCAGCTAGATCTACTGTCTCTATTATATTATGACAGACCAGCTAGATCTACTGTCTCTATTATATTATGACAGACCAGCTAGATATATTGTCTCTATTATATTATGACAGACCAGCTAGATCTAATGTCTCTATTATATTATGACAGACCAGCTAGATCTACTGTCTCTATTATATTATGACAGACCAGCTAGATATATTGTCTAGATATATTGTCTCTATTATATTATGACAGACCAGCTAGATCTAATGTCTCTATTATATTATGACAGACCAGCTAGATCCACTGTCTCTATTATACAATGACAGACCAGCTAGATCTACTGCCTCTATTATATTATGACAGACCAGCTAGATCTACTGTCTCTATTATACAATGACAGACCAGCTAGATCTACTGCCTCTATTATATTATGACAGAGCAGCTAGATGTACAGTATCTATTATATTATGACAGACCAGCTAGATCTAATGTCTCTATTACATTATGACAGACCAGCTAGATCTAATGGCTCTATTATATTATGACAGACCAGCTAGATCTACTGTCTCTATTACATAATGACAGACCAGCTAGATATAATGTCTCTATTATATTATGACAGACCAGCTAGATCTACAGTATCTATTATATTATGACAGACCAGCTAGATCTACAGTATCTATTATATTATGACAGACCAGCTAGATCTACTGTCTCTATTATATTATGACAGACCAGATAGATCTACAGTATCTATTATATTATGACAGACCAGCTAGATATACTGTCTCTATTATATAATGACAGACCAGCTAGATCTACTGCCTCTATTATATTATGACAGACCAGCTAGATCTACAGTCTCTATTATATTATGACAGACCAGCTAGATCTACTGTCTCTATTATATTATGACAGACCAGCTAGATCTACTGTCTCTATTATATTATGACAGACCAGCTAGATATATTGTCTCTATTATATTATGACAGACCAGCTAGATCTACTGTCTCTATTATATTATGACAGACCAGCTAGATCTACTGTCTCTATTATATTATGACAGACCAGCTAGATATATTGTCTAGATATATTGTCTCTATTATATTATGACAGACCAGCTAGATCTAATGTCTCTATTATATTATGACAGACCAGCTAGATCCACTGTCTCTATTATACAATGACAGACCAGCTAGATCTACTGCCTCTATTATATTATGACAGACCAGCTAGATCTACTGTCTCTATTATACAATGACAGACCAGCTAGATCTACTGTCTCTATTATATTATGACAGACCAGCTAGATCTACAGTATCTATTATATTATGACAGACCAGCTAGATCTTCTGTCTCTATTATATTATGACAGACCAGCTAGATCTACTGTCTCTATTATATTATGACAGACCAGCTAGATCTAATGTCTCTATTACATTATGACAGACCAGCTAGATCTAATGTCTCTATTATATTATGACAGACCAGCTAGATCTACTGTCTCTATTATATAATGACAGACCAGCTAGATATACTGCCTCTATTATATTATGACAGACCAGCTAGATCTACAGTATCTATTATATTATGACAGACCAGCTAGATCAACTGTCTCTATTATTTTATGACAGACCAGCTAGATATATTGTCTCTATTATATTATGACAGACCAGCTAGATATACTGTCTCTATTATATCATGACAGACCAGCTAGATCTACAGTATCTATTATATTATGACAGACCAGCTAGATCTACAGTATCTATTATATTATGACAGGCCAGCTAGATCTACTGTCTCTATTATATTATGACAGACCAGCTAGATCTAATGTCTCTATTACATTATGACAGACCAGCTAGATCTAATGGCTCTATTATATTATGACAGACCAGCTAGATCTACTGTCTCTATTATATTATGACAGACCAGCTAGATCTATTGTCTCTATTATATTATGACAAACCAGCTAGATATACTGTCACTATTGGTTATGACAGACCAGCTAGATCTACTGTCTCTATTATATTATGACAGACCAGGTAGATCTACTGTCTCTATTATATTATGACAGTTCAGCTAGATATACTGTCTCTATTATATTATAACAGAGCAGCTAGATTTCAGTATCTATTATATTATGACAGACCAGCTAGATCTACTGTCTCTATTATATTATGACAGACCAGCTAGATCTACTGTCTCTATTATATTATGACAGACCAGCTAGATCTACAGTCTCTATTATATTATGACAGACCAGCTAGATCTACTGTCTCTATTATATTATGACAGACCAGCTAGATCTAATGTCTCTATTATATTATGACAGACCAGCTAGATCTACTGTCTCTATTATATTATGACAGACCAGCTAGATCTACTGTCTCTATTATATTATGACAGACCAGCTAGATATACTGTCTCTATTATATAATGACAGACCAGCTAGATCTACTGTCTCTATTATATTATGACAGACCAGCTAGATATACTGTCTCTATTATATTATGACAGACCAGCTAGATCTACTGTCTCTATTATATTATGACAGACCAGCTAGATCTACAGTATCTATTATATTATGACAGACCAGCTAGATCTACTGTCTCTATTATATTATGACAGACCAGATAGATCTACAGTCTCTATTATATTATGACAGACCAGCTAGATCTACTGTCTCTATTATATTATGACAGACCAGCTAGATCTACTGTCTCTATTATATTATGACAGACCAGCTAGATATATTGTCTCTATTATACAATGACAGACCAGCTAGATCTATTGTCTCTATTATATTATGACAAACCAGCTAGATATACTGTCACTATTGGTTATGACAGACCAGCTAGATCTACTGTCTCTATTATATTATGACAGACCAGGTAGATCTACTGTCTCTATTATATTATGACAGTTCAGCTAGATATACTGTCTCTATTATATTATAACAGAGCAGCTAGATTTCAGTATCTATTATATTATGACAGACCAGCTAGATCTACTGTCTCTATTATATTATGACAGACCAGATAGATCTACAGTCTCTATTATATTATGACAGACCAGCTAGATCTACTGTCTCTATTATATTATGACAGACCAGGTAGATCTACTGTCTCTATTATATTATGACAGTTCAGCTAGATATACTGTCTCTATTATATTATGACAGACCAGCTAGATCTACTGTCTCTATTATATTATGACAGACCAGCTAGATCTACTGTCTCTATTATATTATGACAGACCAGCTAGATCTACAGTATCTATTATATTATGACAGACCAGCTAGATCTACTGTCTCTATTATATTATGACAGACCAGCTAGATCTACTGTCTCTATTATATTATGACAGACCAGCTAGATCTACTGTCTCTATTATATTATGACAGACCAGCTAGATCTAATGTCTCTATTATATTATGACAGACCAGCTAGATCTACTGTCTCTATTATATTATGACAGACCAGCTAGATATACTGTCTCTATTATATTATGACAGACCAGCTAGATATACTGTCTCTATTATATTATGACAGACCAGCTAGATCTAATGTCTCTATTATATTATGACAGACCAGCTAGATCTACTGTCTCTATTATATTATGACAGACCAGCTAGATCTACTGTCTCTATTATATTATGACAGACCAGCTAGATCTACTGTCTCTATTATATTATGACAGACCAGCTAGATCTACCGTCTCTATTATATTATGACAGACCAGCTAGATCTAATGTCTCTATTATATTATGACAGACCAGCTAGATCTAGTGTCTCTATTATATTATGACAGACCAGCTAGATCTAATGTCTCTATTATATTATGACAGACCAGCTAGATCTACATGTCTCTATTATATTATGACAGACCAGCTAGATCTACTGTCTCTATTATATTATGACAGACCAGCTAGATCTACTGTCTCTATTATATTATGACAGACCAGCTAGATCTACTGTCTCTATTATATTATGACAGACCAGCTAGATATACTGTCTCTATTATATTATGACAGACCAGCTAGATCTAATGTCTCTATTATATTATGACAGACCAGCTAGATCTACAGTATCTATTATATTATGACAGACCAGCTAGATCTACTGTCTCTATTATATTATGACAGACCAGCTAGATCTAATGTCTCTATTACATTATGACAGACCAGCTAGATCTAATGTCTCTATTATATTATGACAGACCAGCTAGATCTACTGTCTCTATTATATAATGACAGACCAGCTAGATCTACTGCCTCTATTATAATATGACAGACCAGCTAGATCTAATGTCTCTATTATATTATGACAGACCAGCTAGATCTACAGTATCTATTATATTATGACAGGCCAGCTAGATCTACTGTCTCTATTATATAATGACAGACCAGCTAGATCTACTGTCTCTATTATATTATGACAGACCAGCTAGATCTACTGTCTCTATTATATTATGACAGACCAGCTAGATCTACAGTATCTATTATATTATGACAGACCAGCTAGATCTACAGTATCTATTATATTATGACAGACCAGCTAGATCTACTGTCTCTATTACATTATGACAGACCAGCTAGATCTAATGTCTCTATTATATTATGACAGACCAGCTAGATCTACTGTCTCTATTATATTATGACAGACCAGCTAGATCTACTGTCTCTATTATATTATGACAGACCAGCTAGATCTACTGTCTCTATTATATTATGACAGACCAGCTAGATCTACTGTCTCTATTATATTATGACAGACCAGCTAGATCTACATGTCTCTATTATATTATGACAGACCAGCTAGATCTACTGTCTCTATTATATTATGACAGACCAGCTAGATCTACTGTCTCTATTATATTATGACAGACCAGCTAGATCTACTGTCTCTATTATATTATGACAGACCAGCTAGATCTAATGTCTCTATTATATTATGACAGACCAGCTAGATCTACAGTATCTATTATATTATGACAGACCAGCTAGATCTACTGTCTCTATTATATTATGACAGACCAGCTAGATCTAATGTCTCTATTATATTATGACAGACCAGCTAGATCTACTGTCTCTATTATATAATGACAGACCAGCTAGATCTACTGTCTCTATTATATTATGACAGACCAGCTAGATCTACTGTCTCTATTATATTATGACAGACCAGCTAGATCTACAGTCTCTATTATATTATGACAGACCAGCTAGATCTAATGTCTCTATTATATTATGACAGACCAGCTAGATCTAATGTCTCTATTATATCATGACAGACCAGCTAGATCTAATGTCTCTATTATATTATGACAGACCAGCTAGATCTAATGTCTCTATTATATTATGACAGACCAGCTAGATCTAATGTCTCTATTATATTATGACAGACCAGCTAGATCTAATGTCTCTATTATATTATGACAGACCAGCTAGATCTAATGTCTCTATTATATTATGACAGACCAGCTAGATCTAATGTCTCTATTATATTATGACAGACCAGCTAGATCTACTGTCTCTATTATATTATCACAGACCAGCTAGATCTACTGTCTCTATTATATTATGACAGACCAGCTAGATCTACTGTCTCTATTATATTATGACAGACCAGCTAGATCTACTGCCTCTATTATATTATGACAGACCAGCTAGATCTACAGTCTCTATTATATTATGACAGACCAGCTAGAATTACTGTCTCTATTATATTATGAAAGACCAGCTAGATCTACTGTCTCTATTATATCATGACAGACCAGCTAGATCTACTGTCTCTATTATATAATGACAGACCAGCTAGATCTACTGTCTCTATTATATTATGACAGACCAGCTAGATATACTGTCTCTATTATATTATGACAGACCAGCTAGATCTACTGTCTCTATTATATTATGACAGACCAGCTAGATATACTGTCTCTATTATATTATGACAGACCAGCTAGATCTAATGTCTCTATTACATTTTGACAGACCAGCAAGATCTACTGTCTCTGTTATATTATGACAGACCAGCTAGATATACTGTCTCTATTATATTATGACAGACCAGCTAGATCTACAGTATATATTATATTATGACAGGCCAGCTAGATCTACTGTCTCTATTATATTATGACAGACCAGCTAGATCTAATGTCTCTATTATATTATGACAGACCAGCTAGATCTACTGTCTCTGTTATATTATGACAGACCAGCTAGATCTACTGTCTCTATTATATTATGACAGACCAGCTAGATCTACTGTCTCTATTATATTATGACAGACCAGCTAGATCTACTGTCTCTATTATATTATGACAGACCAGCTAGATCTAATGTCTCTATTATATTATGACAGACCAGCTAGATCTACTGTCTCTATTATATTATGACAGACCATCTAGATCTAATGTCTCTATTATATTATGACAGACCAGCTAGATCTACAGTATCTATTATATTATGACAGGCCAGCTAGATCTACTGTCTCTATTATATTATGACAGACCAGCTAGATCTAATGTCTCTATTACATTATGACAGACCAGCTAGATCTAATGTCTCTATTATATTATGACAGACCAGCTAGATCTACTCTCTCTATTATATTATGACAGTTCAGCTAGATATACTGTCTCTATTATATTATGACAGACCAGCTAGATCTACTGTCTCTATTTTATTATGACAGACCAGCTAGATCTACTGTCTCTATTATATTATGACAGACCAGCTAGATCTACAGTATCTATTATATTATGACAGACCAGCTATATCTACTGTCTCTATTATATTATGACAGACCAGCTAGATCTACTGTCTCTATTATATTATGACAGACCAGCTAGATATAATGTCTCTATTATATTATGACAGACCAGCTAGATCTAATGTCTCTATTATATTATGACAGACCAGCTAGATCTACAGTATTTATTATATTATGACAGACCAGCTAGATCTACTGTCTCTATTATATTATGACAGACCAGCTAGATCTATTGTCTCTATTATATTATGACAGACCAGCTAGATCTATTGTCTCTATTATATTATGACAAACCAGCTAGATCTACTGTCTCTATTATATTATGACAGACCAGCTAGATCTACAGTATCTATTATATTATGACAGACCAGCTAGAATGACTGTCTCTATTATATTATGAAAGACCAGCTAGATCTACTGTCTCTATTATATCATGACAGACCAGCTAGATCGAATGTCTCTATTATATTATGACAGACCAGCTAGATCTACTGTCTCTATTTTATTATGACAGACCAGCTAGATCTACTGTCTCTATTATATTATGACAGACCAGCTAGATCTACTGTCTCTATTATATTATGACAGACCAGCTAGATCTACTGTCTCTATTATATTATGACAGACCAGCTAGATCTAATGTCTCCATTATATTATGACAGACCAGCTAGATCTACAGTCTCTATTATATTATGACAGACCAGCTAGATATACTGTCTCTATTATATTATGACAGACCAGCTAGATCTATTGTCTCTATTATATTATGACAAACCAGCTAGATCTACTGTCTCTATTATATTATGACAGACCAGCTAGATCTAATGTCTCTATTATATTATGACAGACCAGATAGATCTACAGTATCTATTATATTATGACAGGCCAGCTAGATCTACTGTCTCTATTACATTATGACAGACCAGCTAGATCTACTGTCTCTATTATATAATGACAGACCAGCTAGATCTACTGCTTCTATTATACTATGACAAACCAGCTAGATCTAATGTCTCTATTACATTATGACAGACCAGCTAGATCTACAGTATATATTATATTATGACAGGCCAGCTAGATCTACTGTCTCTATTATATAATGACAGCCCAGCTAGATCTATTGTCTCTATTATATTATGACAAACCAGCTAGATCTACTGTCTCTATTATATTATGACAGACCAGCTAGATCTACAGTATCTATTATATTATGACAGGCCAGCTAGATCTACTGTCTCTATTACATTATGACAGACCAGCTAGATCTAATGTCTCTATTATAGTATGACAGATCAGCTAGATCTACTCTCTCTATTATATTATGACAGTTCAGCTAGATATACTGTCTCTATTATATTATGACAGACCAGCTAGATCTACTGTCTCTATTTTATTATGACAGACCAGCTAGATCTACAGTATATATTATATTATGACAGACCAGCTAGATCTACTGTCTCTATTATATTATGACAGACCAGCTAGATCTACTGTCTCTATTATATTATGACAGACCAGCTAGATCTAATGTCTCTATTATATTATGACAGACCAGCTAGATCTACAGTATATATTATATTATGACAGACCAGATAGATCTACAGTATCTATTATATTATGACAGACCAGCTAGATCTACTGTCTCTATTACATTATGACAGACCAGCTAGATCTAATGTCTCTATTATATTATGACAGACCAGCTAGATCTACTGTCTCTATTATATTATGACAGACCAGCTAGATCTACTGCCTCTATTATACTATGACAAAAACCAGCTAGATCTAATGTCTCTATTACATTATGACAGACCAGCTAGATCTACAGTATATATTATATTATGACAGGCCAGCTAGATCTACTGTCTCTATTATATAATGACAGCCCAGCTAGATCTATTGTCTCTATTATATTATGACAAACCAGCTAGATCTACTGTCTCTATTATATTATGACAGACCAGCTAGATCTACAGAATCTATTATATTATGACAGGCCAGCTAGATCTACTGTCTCTATTATATTATGACAGACCAGCTAGATCTACTGTCTCTATTATATTATGACAGACCAGCTAGATCTACTGTCTCTATTATATTATGACAGACCAGCTAGATCTACTGTCTCTATTTTATTATGACAGACCCGCTAGATCTACTCTCTCTATTATATTATGAAAGACCAGCTTGATCTACAGTATCTATTATATTATGACAGACCAGCTAGATCTAATGTCTCTATTATATTATGACAGATCAGCTAGATCTACTGTCTCTATTACATTATGACAGACCAGCTAGATCTAATGTCTCTATTATATTATCACAGACCAGCTAGATATACTGTCTCTATTATATAATGACAGACCAGCTAGATCTACTGCCTCTATTATATTATGACAGACCAGCTAGATCTACTGCCTCTATTATATTATGATAGACCAGCTAGATCTACAGTCCCTATTATATTATGACAGACCAGCTAGAATTACTGTCTCTATTATATTATGAAAGACCAGCTAGATCTACTGTCTCTATTATATCATGACAGATCAGCTAGATCTACTGTCTCTATTATATAATGACAGACCCGCTAGATCTACTCTCTCTATTATATTATGACAGACCAGCTAGATATACTGTCTCTATTATATTATGACAGACCAGCTAGATCTAATGTCTCTATTTTATTATGACAGACCAGCTAGATCTACTGTCTCTATTATATTATGACATACCAGCTAGATCGAATGTCTCTATTATATTATGACAGACCAGCTAGATCTACTGTCTCTGTTATATTATGACAGATCAGCTAGATCTACTGTATCTATTATATTATGACAGACCAGATAAATCTACAGTATATATTATATTATGACAGGCCAGCTAGATCTACTGTCTCTATTATATTATGACAGACCAGCTAGATCGAATGTCTCTATTATATTATGACAGACCAGCTAGATCTACTGTCTCTGTTATATTATGACAGATCAGCTAGATCTACTGTATCTATTATATAATTACAGACCAGCTAGATCTACTGTATCTATTATATTATGACAGACCAGCTAGATATACTGTCTATATTATATTATGACAGACCAGCTAGATATACTGTCTCTATTATATTATGACAGACCAGCTAGATATACTGTCTCTATTATATTATGTCAGACCATCTAGATCTAATGTCTCTATTATATTATGACAGACCAGCTAGATCTACAGTATATATTATACTATGACAGGCCAGCTAGATCTACTGTCTCTATTATATTATGACAGACCAGCTAGATCTAATGTCTCTATTACATTATGACAGACCAGCTAGATATAATGTCTCTATTATATAATGACAGACCAGCTAGATCTACTCTCGCTATTATATTATGACAGTTCAGCTAGATATACTGTCTCTATTATATTATGACAGACCAGCTAGATCTACTGTCTCTATTTTATTATGACAGACCAGCTAGATCTATTGTCTCTATTATATTATGACAGACCAGCTAGATCTACAGTATCTATTATATTATGACAGACCAGCTATATCTACTGTCTCTATTATATTATGACAGACCAGCTAGATCTACTGTCTCTATTATATTATGACAGACCAGCTAGATATACTGTCTCTATTATATTATGACAGACCAGCTAGATCTAATGTCTCTATTATATTATGACAGACCAGCTAGATCTACAGTATTTATTATATTATGACAGGCCAGCTAGATCTACTGTCTCTATTATATTATGACAGACCAGCTAGATCTATTGTCTCTATTATATTATGACAGACCAGCTAGATCTATTGTCTCTATTATATTATGACAAACCAGCTAGATCTACTGTCTCTATTATATTATGACAGACCAGCTAGATCTACTGTCTCTATTATATTTTGACAGACCAGATAGATCTACAGTATATATTATATTATGACAGGCCAGCTAGATCTACTGTCTCTATTATATTATGACAGACCAGCTAGATCTACTGTCTCTATTATATTATGACAGACCAGCTAGATCTACTGTCTCTATTATATTATGACAGACCAGCTAGATCTACTGCCTTTATTATATTATGACAGACCAGCTAGATCTACTGCCTCTATTATATTATGATAGACCAGCTAGATCTACAGTATCTATTATATTATGACAGACCAGCTAGATCTACTGTCTCTATTATATTATGACAGACCAGCTAGATCTACTGTCTCTATTATATCATGACAGACCAGCTAGATCTAATGTCTCTATTATATTATGACAGACCAGCTAGATCTACTGTCTCTATTATATTATGACAGACCAGCTAGATCTACTGTCTCTATTATATTATGACAGACCAGCTAGATCTACAGTCTCTATTATATTATGACAGACCAGCTATATCTACTGTCTCTATTATATTATGACAGACCAGCTAGATCTAATGTCTCTATTATATTATGACAGACCAGCTAGATCTACAGTATCTATTATATTATGACAGACCAGCTAGATATACTGTCTCTATTATATTATGACAGACCAGCTAGATCTATTGTCTCTATTATATTATGACAGACCAGCTAGATCTAATGTCTCTATTTTAGTATGACAGATCAGCTAGATCTACTCTCTCTATTATATTATGACAGTTCAGCTAGATATACTGTCTCTATTATATTATGACAGACCAGCTAGATCTACTGTCTCTATTTTATTATGACAGACCAGCTAGATCTACTGTCTCTATTATATTATGACAGACCAGCTAGATCTACTGTATCTATTATATTATGACAGACCAGCTAGATCTAATGTCTCTATTATATTATGACAGACCAGCTAGATCTACTGTCTCTGTTATATTATGACAGATCAGCTAGATCTACTGTCTCTATTATATTATGACAGACCAGCTAGATCTACAGTATATATTATATTATGACAGGCCAGCTAGATCTACTGTCTCTATTTTATTATGACAGACCAGCTAGATCTACTGTCTCTATTATATTATGACAGACCAGCTAGATCTAATGTCTCTATTACATTATGACAGACCAGCTAGATCTAATGTCTCTATTATATTATGACAGACCAGCTAGATCTACTGTCTCTATTATATTATGACAGACCAGCTAGATATACTGTATCTATTATATTATGACAGACCAGCTAGATCTACTGTCTCTATTATATTATGACAGACCAGCTAGATCTACTGTCTCTATTTTATTATGACAGACCAGCTAGATCTACTGTCTCTATTATATTATGACAGACCAGCTAGATCTACAGTATCTATTATATTATGACAGACCAGCTAGATCTAATGTCTCTATTATATTATGACAGACCAGCTAGATCTACTGTCTCTATTACATTATGACAGACCAGCTAGATCTAATGTCTCTATTATATTATGACAGACCAGCTAGATATACTGTCTCTATTATATAATGACAGACCAGCTAGATCTACTGCCTCTATTATATTATGACAGACCAGCTAGATCTAATGTCTCTATTATATTATGACAGACCAGCTAGATCTACAGTATATATTATATTATGACAGGCCAGCTAGATCTACTGTCTCTATTATATAATGACAGACCAGCTAGATCTAATGTCTCTATTATATTATGACAAACCAGCTAGATCTACTATTATATTATGACAGACCAGCTAGATCTATAGTATCTATTATATTATGACAGGCCAGCTAGATCTACTGTCTCTATTACATTATGACAGACCAGCTAGATCTAATGTCTCTATTATATTATGACAGATCAGCTAGATGTACTCTCTCTATTATATTATGACAGTTCAGCTAGATATACTGTCTCTATTATATTATGACAGACCAGCTAGATCTACTGTCTCTATTTTATTATGACAGACCAGCTAGATCTACTGTCTCTATTATATTATGACAGACCAGCTAGATCTACTGTCTCTATTATATTATGACAGACCAGCTAGATCTACTGTCTCTATTATAATATGACAGACCAGCTAGATCTACTGTCTCTATTATATAATGACAGACCCGCTAGATCTACTCTCTCTATTATATTATGACAGTTCAGCTAGATATACTGTCTCTATTATATTATGACAGACCAGCTAGATCTACTGTCTCTATTATATTATGACAGACCAGCTAGATCTAATGTCTCTATTATATTATGACAGACCAGCTAGATCTACTGTCTCTATTACATTATGACAGACCAGCTAGATCTACTGTCTCTATTATATTATGACAGACCAGCTAGATCTACTGTCTCTATTATATTATGACAGACCAGCTAGATCTAATGTCTCTATTACATTATGACAGACCAGCTAGATCGAATGTCTCTATTATATTATGACAGACCAGCTAGATCTACTGTCTCTGTTATATTATGACAGATCAGCTCGATCTACTAGATCTATTATATTATGACAGAGCAGATAAATCTACAGTATATATTATATTATGACAGGCCAGCTAGATCTACTGTCTCTATTATATTATGACAGACCAGCTAGATCTACTGTCTCTATTATATTATGACAGACCAGCTAGATCTAATGTCTCTATTATATTATGACAGACCAGCTAGATCTACTGTATCTATTATATTATGACAGACCAGCTAGATCTACTGTATCTATTATATTATGACAGACCAGCTAGATATATTGTATCTATTATATTATGACAGACCAGCTAGATCTAATGTCTCTATTATATTATGACAGACCAGCTAGATCTACAGTATCTATTATATTATGACAGACCAGCTAGATCTACTGTCTCTATTATATTATGACAGACCAGCTAGATCTAATGTCTCTATTATATTATGACAGACCAGATAGATCTACAGTATCTATTATATTATGACAGGCCAGCTAGATCTACTGTCTCTATTATATTATGACAGACCAGCTAGATCTAATGTCTCTATTATATTATGACAGACCAGCTAGATCTACTGTCTCTATTATATAATGACAGACCAGCTAGATCTACTGCCTCTATTATATTATGACAGACCAGCTAGATCTACTGTCTCTATTATTTTATGACAGACCAGCTAGATCTACTGTCTCTATTATATTATGACAGACCAGCTAGATCTAATGTCTCTATTACATTATGACAGACCAGCTAGATCTAATGTCTCTATTATATTATGACAGACCAGCTAGATCTACTGTCTCTATTATATTATGACAGACCAGCTAGATCTACTGCCTCTATTATATTATGACAGACCAGCTAGATGTACTGTCTCTATTATATTATGACAGACCAGCTAGATCTACTGTCTCTATTATTTTATGACAGACCAGCTAGGTATACTGGCTCTATTATATTATGACAGACCAGCTAGATCTAATGTCTCTATTATATTATGACAGACCAGCTAGATCTACAGTGTCTATTATATTACGACAGGCCAGCTAGATCTACAGTATCTATTATATTATGACAGACCAGCTAGATCTACTGTCTCTATTATATTATGACAGACCAGCTAGATCTACTGTCTCTATTATATCATGACAGACCAGCTAGATCTACAGTATCTATTATATTATGACAGACCAGCTAGATCTACTGTCTCTATTATATCATGACAGACCAGCTAGATCTACAGTATCTATTATATTATGACAGACCAGCTAGATCTACAGTATCTATTATATTATGACAGGCCAGCTAGATCTACTGTCTCTATTATATTATGACAGACCAGCTAGATCTAATGTCTCTATTACATTATGACAGACCAGCTAGATCTAATGTCTCTATTATATTATGACAGACCAGGTAGATCTACTGTCTCTATTATATTATGACAGTTCAGCTAGATATACTGTCTCTATTATATTATGACAGACCAGCTAGATCTACAGTCTCTATTATATTATGACAGACCAGCTAGATCTACTGTCTCTATTATATTATGACAGACCAGCTAGATCTACTGTCTCTCTTATATTATGAAAGACCAGCTACATATACTGTCTCTATTAATTTATGACAGACCAGCTAGATATACTGTCTCTACTATATTATGACAGACCAGCTAGATCTAATGTCTCTATTATATTATGACAGACCAGCTAGATCTACAGTGTCTATTATATTACGACAGGCCAGCTATTACAGTATCTATTATATTATGACAGACCAGCTAGATCTACTGTCTCTATTATATCATGACAGACCAGCTAGATCTACTGTCTCTATTATATTATGACAGACCAGCTAGATCTACAGTATCTATTATATTATGACAGACCAGCTAGATCTACTGTCTCTATTATATTATGACAGACCAGCTAGATCTACTGTCTCATTTATATCATGACAGACCAGCTAGATCGAATGTCTATATTATATTATGAAAGACCAGCTAGATCGAATGTCTCTATTATATTATGACAGATCAGCTAGATCTACTGTCTCTATTATATTACGACAGACCAGCTAGATCTACAGTATCTATTATATTATGACAGACCAGCAAGATCTACTGTCTCTATTATATTATGACAGACCAGCTAGATCTACTGTCTCTATTATATTATGACAGACCAGCTAGATATACTGTCTCTATTATATTAAGACAGACCAGCTAGATCTAATGTCTCTATTATATTATGACAGACCAGCTAGATCTACAGTATCTATTGTATTATGACAGGCCAGCTAGATCTACAGTATCTATTATATTATGACAGACCAGCTAGATATAATGTCTCTATTACATTATGACAGACCAGCTAGATCTACTGTCTCTATTATATTATGACAGGCCAGCTAGATCTACTGTCTCTATTATATTATGACAGACCAGCTAGATCTAATGTCTCTATTATATTATGACAGACCAGCTAGATCTACTGCCTCTATTATATTATGACAGAGCAGCTAGAAGTACATTATCTATTATATTATGACAGACCAGCTAGATCTATAGTATCTATTATATTATGACAGGCCAGCTAGATCTACAGTCTCTATTATATTATGACAGACCAGCTAGATCTACTGTTTCTATTATATTATGACAGACCAGCTAGATCTACTGTCTCTATTATATTATGACAGACCAGCTAGATCTACTGTCTCTATTATATTATGACAGACCAGCTAGATCTACTGTCTCTATTATATTATGACAGACCAGATAGATCTACAGTATCTATTATATTATGACAGGCCAGCTAGATCTACTGTCTCTATTATATTATGACAGACCAGCTAGATCTAATGTCTCTATTATATTATGACAGACCAGCTAGATCGACTGTCTCTATTATATTATGACAGACCAGCTAGATCTACTGTCTCTATTATATTATGACAGACCAGCTAGATCTACTGTCTCTATTATATTATGACAGACCAGCTAGATCTACTGTCTCTATTATATTATGACAGTTCAGCTAGATATACTGTCTCTATTATATTATGACAGACCAGCTAGATCTACAGTATCTGTTATATTATGACAGACCAGCTAGATCTACTGTCTCTATTATATTATGACAGACCAGCTAGATCTACTGTCTCTATTATATTATGACAGACCAGCTAGATCTACTGTCTCTATTATATTATGACAGACCAGCTAGATCTACTGTCTCTATTATATTATGACAGACCAGATAGATCTACAGTATCTATTATATTATGACAGACCAGCTAGATCTACTGTCTCTATTATATTATGACAGACCAGCTAGATCTACTGTCTCTATTATATTATGACAGACCAGCTAGATATATTGTCTCTATTATATTATGACAGACCAGCTAGATATGCTGTCTCTATTATATTATGACAGAGCAGGTAGATCTACTGTCTCTATTATATTATGACAGTTCAGCTAGATATACTGTCTCTATTATATTATGACAGACCAGCTAGATCTACAGTATCTATTATATTATGACAGACCAGCTAGATCTACTGTCTCTATTATATTATGACAGACCAGCTAGATCTACTGTCTCTATTATATTATGACAGACCAGATAGATCTACAGTATCTATTATATTATGACAGACCAGCTAGATCTACTGTCTCTATTATATTATGACAGACCAGCTAGATCTACTGTCTCTATTATATTATGACAGACCAGATAGATCTACAGTATCTATTATATTATGACAGGCCAGCTAGATCTACTGTCTCTATTATATTATGACAGACCAGCTAGATCTAATGTCTCTATTATATTATGACAGACCAGCTAGATCTAATGTCTCTATTATATTATGACAGACCAGCTAGATCTACAGTGTCTATTATATTACGACAGGCCAGCTAGATCTACAGTATCTTTTATATTATGACAGATCAGCAAGATCTACTGTCTCTATTATATTATGACAGACCAGCTAGATCTAATGTCTCTATTACATTATGACAGACCAGCTAGACCTACTGTCTCTATTATATTATGACAGACCAGCTAGATCTACTGTCTCTATTATATTATGACAGACCAGCTAGATCTACTGTCTCTATTATATCATGACAGACCAGCTAGATCTACAGTATCTATTATATTATGACAGACCAGCTAGATCTACAGTATCTATTATATTATGACAGGCCAGCTAGATCTACTGTCTCTATTATATTATGACAGACCAGCTAGATCTAATGTCTCTATTACATTATGACAGACCAGCTAGATCTAATGGCTCTATTATATTATGACAGACCAGCTAGATCTACTGTCTCTATTATATAATGACAGCCCAGCTAGATCTATTGTCTGTTGTATATTATGACAAACCAGCTAGATCTACTGTCTCTATTGTTTTATGACAGACCAGGTAGATCTACTGTCTCTATTATATTATGACAGTTCAGCTAGATATACTGTCTCTATTATATTATGACAGACCAGCTAGATCTACAGTATCTATTATATTATGACAGACCAGCTAGATCTACTGTCTCTATTATATTATGACAGACCAGCTAGATCTACTGTCTCTCTTATATTATGAAAGACCAGCTACATATACTGTCTCTATTAATTTATGACAGACCAGCTAGATATACTGTCTCTATTATATTATGACAGACCAGCTAGATCTAATGTCTCTATTATATTATGACAGACCAGCTAGATCTACAGTGTTTATTATATCATGACAGGCCAGCTAGATCTACAGTATCTATTATATTATGACAGACCAGCTAGATCTACTGTCTCTATTATATCATGACAGACCAGCTAGATCTACAGTATCTATTATATTATGACAGACCAGCTAGATCTACAGTATCTATTATATTATGACAGACCAGCTAGATCTACTGTCTCTATTATATTATGACAGACCAGCTAGATCTACTGTCTCTATTATATTATGACAGACCAGCTAGATCTACTGTCTCTATTATATTATGACAGACCAGCTAGATATACTGTCTCTATTACATTATGACAGACCAGATAGATCTACAGTATCTATTATATTATGACAGACCAGCTAGATCTACTGTCTCTATTATATTATGACAGACCAGCTAGATCTACTGTCTCTATTATATTATGACAGACCAGATAGATCTACAGTATCTATTATATTATGACAGGCCAGCTAGATATACTGTCTCTATTATATTATGACAGACCAGCTAGATCTAATGTCTCTATTATATTATGACAGACCAGCTAGATCTACTGTCTCTATTATATAATGACAGACCAGCTAGATATACTGCCTCTATTATACAATCACAAACCAGCTAGATCTACTGTCTCTATTATTTTATGACAGACCAGCTAGATATACTGTCTCTATTATATTATGACAGACCAGCTAGATCTAATGTCTCTATTACATTATGACAGACCAGCTAGATCTAATGTCTCTATTATCTTATGACAAACCAGCTAGATCTACTGTCTCTATTATACAATGACAGACCAGCTAGATCTACTGCCTCTATTATATTATGACAGAGCAGCTAGATGTACAGTATCTATTATATTATGACAGACCAGCTAGATCTACAGTATCTATTATATTATGACAGACCAGCAAGATCTACTGCCTCTATTATATTATGACAGACCAGCTAGATCTACTGTCTCTATTATATCATGACAGACCAGCTAGATCTACAGTATCTATTATATTATGAAAGACCAGCTAGATCTACTGTCTCTATTATATCATGACAGACCAGCTAGATCTACAGTATCTATTATATTATGACAGACCAGCTAGATCTACAGTATCTATTATATTATGACAGGCCAGCTAGATCTACTGTCTCTATTATATTATGACAGACCAGCTAGATCTAATGTCTCTATTATATTATGACAGACCAGCTAGATCTAATGTCTCTATTATATTATGACAGACCAGGTAGATCTACTGTCTCTATTATATTATGACAGTTCAGCTAGATATACTGTCTCTATTATATTATGACAGACCAGCTAGATCTACAGTATCTATTATATTATGACAGACCAGCTAGATCTACTGTCTCTATTATATTATGACAGACCAGCTAGATCTACTGTCTCTCTTATATTATGACAGACCAGCTAGATATACTGTCTCTATTAATTTATGACAGACCAGCTAGATATACTGTCTCTACTATATTATGACAGACCAGCTAGATCTAATGTCTCTATTATATTATGACAGACCAGCTAGATCTACAGTGTCTATTATACCACGACAGGCCAGCTAGATCTACAGTATCTATTATATTATGAAAGTCCAGCTAGATCTACTGTCTCTATTATATCATGACAGACCAGCTAGATCTACAGTATCTATTATATTATGACAGACCAGCTAGATCTACAGTATCTATTATATTATGACAGACCAGCTAGATCTACTGTCTCTATTATATTATGACAGACCAGCTAGATCTACTGTCTCTATTATATTATGACAGACCAGCTAGATCTACTGTCTCTATTATATTATGACAGACCAGCTAGATCTACTGTCTCTATTATATTATGACAGACCAGATAGATCTACAGTATCTATTATATTATGACAGACCAGCTAGATCTACTGTCTCTATTATATTATGACAGACCAGCTAGATCTACTGTCTCTATTATATTATGACAGACCAGATAGATCTACAGTATCTATTATATTATGACAGAACAGCTAGATCTACTGTCTCTATTATATTATGACAGACCAGCTAGATCTAATGTCTCTATTATATTATGACAGACCAGCTAGATCTACTGTCTCTATTATATAATGACAGACAAGCTAGATATACTGCCTCTATTATATTATGACAGACCAGCTAGATCTACTGCCTCTATTATATTATGACAGACCAGCTAGATCTACTGTCTCTATTATATTATGACAGACCAGCTAGATCTACAGTATCTATTATATTATGACAGGCCAGCTAGATCTACTGTCTCTATTATATTATGACAGACCAGCTAGATCTACTGTCTCTATTATATTATGACAGACCAGCTAGATCTAATGTCTCTATTATATTATGACAGACCAGCTAGATCTATTATATTACGACAGGCCAGCTAGATCTACTGTCTCTATTATATTATGACAGATCAGCTAGATCTACTGTCTCTATTATATTATGACAGACCAGCTAGATCTAATGTCTCTATTATATTATGACAGACCAGCTAGATCTACTGTCTCTATTATATTATGACAGACCAGCTAGATCTACTGTCTCTATTATATTATGACAGACCAGCTAGATCTACTGTCTCTATTATATCATGACAGACCAGCTAGATCTACAGTATCTATTATATTATGACAGACCAGCTAGATCTACAGTATCTATTATATTATGACAGGCCAGCTAGATCTACTGTCTCTATTGTATTATGACAGACCGTCAAGATCTACTGTCTCTATTACATTATGACAGACCAGCTAGATCTAATGGCTCTATTATATAATGACAGACCAGCTAGATCTACTGTCTCTATTATATAATGACTTCCCAGCTAGATCTATTGTCTCTATATTATTATGACAAACCAGCTAGATCTACTGTCTCTATTATATTATGACAGACCAGCTAGATCTACTGTCTCTATTATATTATGACAGATCAGCTAGATATACTGTCTCTATTATATTATGACAGACCAGCTAGATCTACTGTCTCTATTATATTATGACAGACCAGCTAGATCTACTGTCTCTATTATATTATGACAGACCAGCTAGATCTACTGTCTCTATTATATTATGACAGACCAGCTACATATACTGTCTCTATTATATTATGACAGACCAGCTAGATCTACTGTCTCTATTATATTATGACAGACCAGCTAGATCTAATGTCTCTATTATATTATGACAGACCAGCTAGATCTACAGTGTCTATTATATTACGACAGGCCAGCTATTATATTATGACAGACCAGCTAGATCTACTGTCTCTATTATATTATGACAGACCAGCTAGATCTACTGTATCTATTATATTATGACAGACCAGCTAGATCTACTGTCTCTATTATATTATGACAGACCAGCTAGATCTACTGTCTCTATTATATTATGACAGACCAGCTAGATCTACTGTCTCTATTATATTATGACAGACCAGCTAGATCTACTGTCTCTATTATATTATGACAGACCAGCTAGATATACTGTCTCTATTACATTATGACAGACCAGCTAGATCTACAGTATCTATTATATTATGACAGACCAGCTAGATCTACTGTCTCTATTATATTATGACAGACCAGCTAGATCTACTGTCTCTATTATATTATGACAGACCAGCTAGATCTACAGTATCTATTATATTATGACAGGCCAGCTAGATATACTGTCTCTATTATATTATGACAGACCAGCTAGATCTAATGTCTCTATTATATTATGACAGACCAGCTAGATCTAATGTCTCTATTATATTATGACAGACCAGCTAGATCTACTGTCTCTATTATTTTATGACAGACCAGCTAGATATACTGTCTCTATTATATTATGACAGACCAGCTAGATCTACAGTATCTATTATATTATGACAGACCAGCTAGATCTACTGTCTCTATTATATTATGACAGACCAGCTAGATCTACTGTCTCTCTTATATTATGAAAGACCAGCTACATATACTGTCTCTATTAATTTATGACAGAGCAGCTAGATATACTGTCTCTACTATATTATGACAGACCAGCTAGATCTAATGTCTCTATTATATTATGACAGACCAGCTAGATCTACAGTGTCTATTATACCACGACAGGCCAGCTAGATCTACAGTATCTATTATATTATGAAAGACCAGCTAGATCTACTGTCTCTATTATATCATGACAGACCAGCTAGATCTACAGTATCTATTATATTATGACAGACCAGCTAGATCTACAGTATCTATTATATTATGACAGACCAGCTAGATCTACTGTCTCTATTATATTATGACAGACCAGCTAGATCTACTGTCTCTATTATATTATGACAGACCAGCTAGATCTACTGTCTCTATTATATTATGACAGACCAGCTAGATCTACTGTCTCTATTATATTATGACAGACCAGATAGATCTACAGTATCTATTATATTATGACAGACCAGCTAGATCTACTGTCTCTATTATATTATGACAGACCAGCTAGATCTACTGTCTCTATTATATAATGACAGACAAGCTAGATATACTGCCTCTATTATACAATGACAAACCAGCTAGATCTACTGCCTCTATTATATTATGACAGACCAGCTAGATCTACTGTCTCTATTATACAATGACAGACCAGCTAGATCTACTGCCTCTATTATATTATGACAGAGCAGCTAGATCTACAGTATCTATTATATTATGACAGACCAGCTAGATCTACTGTCTCTATTATATTATGACAGACCAGCTAGATCTACTGTCTCTATTATATAATGACAGACAAGCTAGATATACTGCCTCTATTATACAATGACAAACCAGCTAGATCTACTGCCTCTATTATATTATGACAGACCAGCTAGATCTACTGTCTCTATTATACAATGACAGACCAGCTAGATCTACTGCCTCTATTATATTATGACAGAGCAGCTAGATCTACTGTCTCTATTATATTATGACAGACCAGCTAGATCTAATGTCTCTATTATATTATGACAGACCAGCTAGATCTAATGTCTCTATTATCTTATGACAGACCAGCTAGATCTACTGTCTCTATTATATAATGACAGACCAGCTAGATCTACTGCCTCTATTATATTATGACAGACCAGCTAGATGTACAGTATCTATTATATTATGACAGACCAGCTAGATCTACTGTCTCTATTATTTTATGACAGACCAGCTAGATATACTGTCTCTATTATATTATGACAGACCAGCTAGATCTAATGTCTCTATTATATTATGACAGACCAGCTAGATCTACAGTGTCTATTATATTACGACAGGCCAGCTAGATCTACAGTATCTATTATATTATGACAGACCAGCTAGATCTACTGTCTCTATTATATTATGACAGACCAGCTAGATCTACTGTCTCTATTATATCATGACAGACCAGCTAGATCTACAGTATCTATTATATTATGACAGACCAGCTAGATCTACAGTATCTATTATATTATGACAGGCCAGCTAGATCTACTGTCTCTATTATATTATGACAGACCAGCTAGATCTAATGTCTCTATTATATTATGACAGACCAGCTAGATCTAATGTCTCTATTATATTATGACAGACCAGGTAGATCTACTGTCTCTATTATATTATGACAGTTCAGCTAGATATACTGTCTCTATTATATTATGACAGACCAGCTAGATCTACAGTCTCTATTATATTATGACAGACCAGCTAGATCTACTGTCTCTATTATATTATGACAGACCAGCTAGATCTACTGTCTCTATTATATTATGACAGACCAGCTAGATCTACTGTCTCTATTATACAATGACAGACCAGCTAGATCTACTGCCTCTATTATATTATGACAGAGCAGCTAGATGTACAGTATCTATTATATTATGACAGACCAACTAGATCTACTGTCTCTATTATATTATGACAGACCAGCTAGATATATTGTCTCTATTATATTATGACAGACCAGCTAGATATGCTGTCTCTATTATATTATGACAGACCAGCTAGATGTACAGTATCTATTATATTATGACAGACCAGCTAGATCTACTGTCTCTCTTATATTATGAAAGACCAGCTAGATATACTGTCTCTATTATATTATGACAGACCAGCTAGATCTACAGTATCTATTATATTATGACAGGCCAGCTAGATCTAATGTCTCTATTATATTATGACAGACCAGCTAGATCTAATGGCTCTATTATATTATGACAGACCAGCTAGATCTACTGTCTCTATTATATAATGACAGCCCAGCTAGATCTATTGTCTGTATTATATTATGACAAACCAGCTAGATCTACTGTCTCTATTGTTTTATGACAGACCAGCTAGATCTACTGTCTCTCTTATATTATGACAGACCAGGTAGATCTACTGTCTCTATTATATTATGACAGTTCAGCTAGATATACTGTCTCTATTATATTATGACAGACCAGCTAGATCTACAGTATCTATTATATTATGACAGACCAGCTAGATCTACTGTCTCTATTATATTATGACAGACCAGCTAGATCTACTGTCTCTATTATATTATGACAGACCAGCTACATATACTGTCTCTATTAATTTATGACAGACCAGCTAGATATACTGTCTCTATTATATTATGACAGACCAGCTAGATCTAATGTCTCTATTATATTATGACAGACCAGCTAGATCTACAGTGTCTATTATATCACGACAGGCCAGCTAGATCTACAGTATCTATTATATTATGAAAGACCAGCTAGATCTACTGTCTCTATTATATCATGACAGACCAGCTAGATCTACAGTATCTATTATATTATGACAGACCAGCTAGATCTACAGTATCTATTATATTATGACAGGCCAGCTAGATCTACTGTCTCTATTATATTATGACAGACCAGCTAGATCTAATGTCTCTATTACATTATGACAGACCAGCTAGATCTAATGGCTCTATTATATTATGACAGACCAGCTAGATCTACTGTCTCTATTATATAATGACAGCCCAGCTAGATCTATTGTCTGTATTATATTATGACAAACCAGCTAGATCTACTGTCTCTATTGTTTTATGACAGACCAGCTAGATCTACTGTCTCTCTTATATTATGACAGACCAGGTAGATCTACTGTCTCTATTATATTATGACAGACCAGCTAGATCTACTGTCTCTATTATATTATGACAGACCAGCTAGATCTACAGTATCTATTATATTATGACAGACCAGCTAGATCTACTGTCTCTATTATATTATGACAGACCAGCTAGATCTACTGTCTCTATTATATTATGACAGACCAGATAGATCTACAGTATCTATTATATTATGACAGACCAGCTAGATCTACTGTCTCTATTATATTATGACAGACCAGATAGATCTACAGTATCTATTATATTATGACAGGCCAGCTAGATCTACTGTCTCTATTATATTATGACAGACCAGCTAGATCTACTGTCTCTATTATATTATGACAGACCAGCTAGATCTAATGTCTCTATTATATTATGACAGACCAGCTAGATCTAATGTCTCTATTATATTATGACAGACCAGCTAGATCTACTGTCTCTATTATATTATGACAGACCAGCTAGATCTACTGTCTCTATTATATTATGACAGACCAGCTAGATCTACTGTCTCTATTATATTATGACAGACCAGCTAGATCTACTGTCTCTATTATATTATGACAGACCAGCTAGATCTACTGTCTCTATTATATTATGACAGACCAGCTAGATCTACATGTCTCTATTATATTATGACAGACCAGCTAGATCTACTGTCTCTATTATATTATGACAGACCAGCTAGATCTACTGTCTCTATTATATTATGACAGACCAGCTAGATCTACTGTCTCTATTATATTATGACAGACCAGCTAGATCTACTGTCTCTATTATATTATGACAGACCAGCTAGATCTACTGTCTCTATTATATTATGACAGACCAGCTAGATCTACTGTCTCTATTATATTATGACAGACCAGCTAGATCTACTGTCTCTATTATATTATGACAGACCAGCTAGATCTACTGTCTCTATTATATTATGACAGACCAGCTAGATCTACTGTCTCTATTATATTATGACAGACCAGCTAGATCTACTGTCTCTATTATATTATGACAGACCAGCTAGATCTACTGTCTCTATTATATTATGACAGACCAGCTAGATCTACTGTCTCTATTATATTATGACAGACCAGCTAGATCTACTGTCTCTATTATATTATGACAGACCAGCTAGATCTACTGTCTCTATTATATTATGACAGACCAGCTAGATCTACTGTCTCTATTATATTATGACAGACCAGCTAGATCTACATGTCTCTATTATATTATGACAGACCAGCTAGATCTACTGTCTCTATTATATTATGACAGACCAGCTAGATCTACTGTCTCTATTATATTATGACAGACCAGCTAGATCTACTGTCTCTATTATATTATGACAGACCAGCTAGATCTACTGTCTCTATTATATTATGACAGACCAGCTAGATCTACTGTCTCTATTATATTATGACAGACCAGCTAGATCTACTGTCTCTATTATATTATGACAGACCAGCTAGATCTAATGTCTCTATTATATTATGACAGACCAGCTAGATCTACTGTCTCTATTATATTATGACAGACCAGCTAGATCTACTGTCTCTATTATATTATGACAGACCAGCTAGATCTACTGTCTCTATTATATTATGACAGACCAGCTAGATCTACTGTCTCTATTATATTATGACAGACCAGCTAGATCTACTGTCTCTATTATATTATGACAGACCAGCTAGATCTACTGTCTCTATTATATTATGACAGACCAGCTAGATCTACTGTCTCTATTATATTATGACAGACCAGCTAGATCTACTGTCTCTATTATATTATGACAGACCAGCTAGATCTACTGTCTCTATTATATTATGACAGACCAGCTAGATCTACTGTCTCTATTATATTATGACAGACCAGCTAGATCTACTGTCTCTATTATATTATGACAGACCAGCTAGATCTACTGTCTCTATTATATTATGACAGACCAGCTAGATCTACTGTCTCTATTATATTATGACAGACCAGCTAGATATACTGTCTCTATTATATTATGACAGACCAGCTAGATCTACTGTCTCTATTATATTATGACAGACCAGCTAGATCTACTGTCTCTATTATATTATGACAGACCAGCTAGATCTACTGTCTCTATTATATTATGACAGACCAGCTAGATCTACTGTCTCTATTATATTATGACAGACCAGCTAGATCTACTGTCTCTATTATATTATGACAGACCAGCTAGATCTACTGTCTCTATTATATTATGACAGACCAGCTAGATCTACTGTCTCTATTATATTATGACAGACCAGCTAGATCTACTGTCTCTATTATATTATGACAGACCAGCTAGATCTACTGTCTCTATTATATTATGACAGACCAGCTAGATCTACTGTCTCTATTATATTATGACAGACCAGCTAGATCTACATGTCTCTATTATATTATGACAGACCAGCTAGATCTACTGTCTCTATTATATTATGACAGACCAGCTAGATCTACTGTCTCTATTATATTATGACAGACCAGCTAGATCTACTGTCTCTATTATATTATGACAGACCAGCTAGATCTACTGTCTCTATTATATTATGACAGACCAGCTAGATCTACTGTCTCTATTATATTATGACAGACCAGCTAGATCTACTGTCTCTATTATATTATGACAGACCAGCTAGATCTACTGTCTCTATTATATTATGACAGACCAGCTAGATCTACTGTCTCTATTATATTATGACAGACCAGCTAGATCTACTGTCTCTATTATATTATGACAGACCAGCTAGATCTACTGTCTCTATTATATTATGACAGACCAGCTAGATCTAATGTCTCTATTATATTATGACAGACCAGCTAGATCTACTGTCTCTATTATATTATGACAGACCAGCTAGATCTACTGTCTCTATTATATTATGACAGACCAGCTAGATCTACTGTCTCTATTATATTATGACAGACCAGCTAGATCTACTGTCTCTATTATATTATGACAGACCAGCTAGATCTACTGTCTCTATTATATTATGACAGACCAGCTAGATCTACTGTCTCTATTATATTATGACAGACCAGCTAGATCTACTGTCTCTATTATATTATGACAGACCAGCTAGATCTACTGTCTCTATTATATTATGACAGACCAGCTAGATCTACTGTCTCTATTATATTATGACAGACCAGCTAGATCTACTGTCTCTATTATATTATGACAGACCAGCTAGATCTACTGTCTCTATTATATTATGACAGACCAGCTAGATCTACTGTCTCTATTATATTATGACAGACCAGCTAGATCTACTGTCTCTATTATATTATGACAGACCAGCTAGATCTACATGTCTCTATTATATTATGACAGACCAGCTAGATCTACTGTCTCTATTATATTATGACAGACCAGCTAGATCTACTGTCTCTATTATATTATGACAGACCAGCTAGATCTACTGTCTCTATTATATTATGACAGACCAGCTAGATCTACTGTCTCTATTATATTATGACAGACCAGCTAGATCTACTGTCTCTATTATATTATGACAGACCAGCTAGATCTACTGTCTCTATTATATTATGACAGACCAGCTAGATCTACTGTCTCTATTATATTATGACAGACCAGCTAGATCTACTGTCTCTATTATATTATGACAGACCAGCTAGATCTACTGTCTCTATTATATTATGACAGACCAGCTAGATCTACTGTCTCTATTATATTATGACAGACCAGCTAGATCTACTGTCTCTATTATATTATGACAGACCAGCTAGATCTACTGTCTCTATTATATTATGACAGACCAGCTAGATCTACTGTCTCTATTATATTATGACAGACCAGCTAGATCTACTGTCTCTATTATATTATGACAGACCAGCTAGATCTAATGTCTCTATTATATTATGACAGACCAGCTAGATCTACTGTCTCTATTATATTATGACAGACCAGCTAGATCTACTGTCTCTATTATATTATGACAGACCAGCTAGATCTACTGTCTCTATTATATTATGACAGACCAGCTAGATCTACTGTCTCTATTATATTATGACAGACCAGCTAGATCTACTGTCTCTATTATATTATGACAGACCAGCTAGATCTACTGTCTCTATTATATTATGACAGACCAGCTAGATCTACTGTCTCTATTATATTATGACAGACCAGCTAGATCTACTGTCTCTATTATATTATGACAGACCAGCTAGATCTACTGTCTCTATTATATTATGACAGACCAGCTAGATCTACTGTCTCTATTATATTATGACAGACCAGCTAGATCTACATGTCTCTATTATATTATGACAGACCAGCTAGATCTACTGTCTCTATTATATTATGACAGACCAGCTAGATCTACTGTCTCTATTATATTATGACAGACCAGCTAGATCTACTGTCTCTATTATATTATGACAGACCAGCTAGATCTACTGTCTCTATTATATTATGACAGACCAGCTAGATCTACTGTCTCTATTATATTATGACAGACCAGCTAGATCTACAGTATCTATTATATTATGACAGACCAGCTAGATCTACTGTCTCTATTATATTATGACAGACCAGCTAGATCTACTGTCTCTATTATATTATGACAGACCAGCTAGATCTAATGTCTCTATTATATTATGACAGACCAGCTAGATCTACTGTCTCTATTATATTATGACAGACCAGCTAGATCTAATGTCTCTATTATATTATGACAGACCAGCTAGATCTACTGTCTCTATTATATTATGACAGACCAGCTAGATCTACTGTCTCTATTATATTATGACAGACCAGCTAGATCTACTGTCTCTATTATATTATGACAGACCAGCTAGATCTACTGTCTCTATTATATTATGACAGACCAGCTAGATCTACTGTCTCTATTATATTATGACAGACCAGCTAGATCTACTGTCTCTATTATATTATGACAGACCAGCTAGATCTACTGTCTCTATTATATTATGACAGACCAGCTAGATCTACTGTCTCTATTATATTATGACAGACCAGCTAGATCTACTGTCTCTATTATATTATGACAGACCAGCTAGATCTACATGTCTCTATTATATTATGACAGACCAGCTAGATCTACTGTCTCTATTATATTATGACAGACCAGCTAGATCTACTGTCTCTATTATATTATGACAGACCAGCTAGATCTACTGTCTCTATTTTATTATGACAGACCAGCTAGATCTACAGTATCTATTATATTATGACAGACCAGCTAGATCTACTGTCTCTATTATATAATGACAGCCCAGCTAGATCTATTGTCTCTATTATATTATGACAAACCAGCTAGATCTACTGTCTCTATTATATTATGACAGACCAGCTAGATCTACTGTCTCTTGTTATATTATGACAGACCAGCTAGATCTACTGTCTCTATTATATTATGACAGACCAGCTAGATCTACTCTCTCTATTATATTATGACAGACCAGCTAGATCTAATGTCTCTATTACATTATGACAGACCAGCTAGATCTAATGTCTCTATTATATAATGACAGACAAGCTAGATCTACTGTCTCTATTATATTATGACAGACCAGCTAGATCTAATGTCTCTATTACATTATGACAGACCAGCTAGATATAATGTCTCTATTATATTATGACAGACCAGCTAGATCTAATGTCTCTATTACATTATGACAGACCAGCTAGATCTAATGTCTCTATTATATTATGACAGACCAATTAGATCTACTGTCTCTATTATATTATGACAGACCAGCTAGATATACTGTCTCTATTATATTATGACAGACCAGCTAGATCTACTGTCTCTATTATATTATGACAGACCAGCTAGATCTACTGTCTCTATTATATTATGACAGACCAGCTAGATCTACTGTCTCTATTATATCATGACAGACCAGCTAGATCTACTGTCTCTATTATTTTACGACAGACCAGCTAGATCTACTGTCTCTATTATATCATGACAGACCAGCTAGATCTACTGTCTCTATTATATTATGACAGAACAGCTAGATCGAATGTTTCTATTATATTATGACAGTTCAGCTAGATATACTGTCTCTATTATATTATGACAGACCAGCTAGATCTACAGTATCTATTATATTATGACAGACCAGCTGGATATACTGTCTCTATTATATTATGACAGGACAGCTAGATCTAATGTCTCTATTATATTATGACAGACCAGCAAGATCTAATGTCTCTATTATATTATGACAGACCAGCTAGATCTACTGTCTCTATGATATAATGACAGACCAGCTAGATCTACTGTCTCTATTATATTATGACAGACCAGCTAGATCTATTGTCTCTATTATATTATGACAGACCAGCTAGATCTACTGTCTCTATTATATTATGACAGACCAGCTAGATCTAATGTCTCTATTATATTATGACAGACCAGCTAGATCTAATGTCTCTATTATATTATGACAGACCAGCTAGATCTAATGTCTCTATTACATTATGACAGACCAGCTAGATCTACTGTCTCTATTATATCATGACAGACCAGCTAGATCTACTGTCTCTATTATATTATGACAGACCAGCTAGATCTAATGTCTCTATTATATTATGACAGACCAGCTAGATCTACTGTCTCTATTATATTATGACAGACCAGCTAGATCTACTGTCTCTATTATATTATGACAGACCAGCTAGATCTACTGTCTCTATTATATTATGACAGACCAGCTAGATCTACTGTCTCTATTATATTATGACAGACCAGCTAGATCTACATGTCTCTATTATATTATGACAGACCAGCTAGATCTACTGTCTCTATTATATTATGACAGACCAGCTAGATCTACTGTCTCTATTATATTATGACAGACCAGCTAGATCTACTGTCTCTATTATATTATGACAGACCAGCTAGATCTACTGTCTCTATTATATTATGACAGACCAGCTAGATCTACTCTCTCTATTATATTATGACAGACCAGCTAGATCTACTCTCTCTATTATATTATGACAGACCAGCTAGATCTACAGTCTCTATTATATTATGACAGACCAGCTAGATCTAATGTCTCTATTATATTATGACAGACCAGCTAGATCTAATGTCTCTATTATATTATGACAGACCAGCTAGATCTAATGTCTCTATTATATTATGACAGACCAGCTAGATCTAATGTCTCTATTATATTATGACAGACCAGCTAGATCTACTGTCTCTATTATATAATGACAGCCCAGCTAGATCTATTGTCTCTATTATATTATGACAAACCAGCTAGATCTACTGTCTCTATTATATTATGACAGACCAGCTAGATCTACTGTCTCTTGTTTATTATGACAGACCAGCTAGATCTACTCTCTATATTATATTATGACAGACCAGCTAGATCTACTCTCTCTATTATATTATGACAGACCAGCTAGATCTACTGTCTCTATTACATTATGACAGACCAGCTAGATCTAATGTCTCTATTATATAATGACAGACAAGCTAGATCTACTGCCTCTATTATATTATGACAGACCAGCTAGATCTAATGTCTCTATTACATTATGACAGACCAGCTAGATATAATGTCTCTATTATATTATGACAGACCAGCTAGATCTAATGTCTCTATTACATTATGACAGACCAGCTAGATCTAATGTCTCTATTATATTATGACAGACCAATTAGATCTACTGTCTCTATTATATTATGACAGACCAGCTAGATATACTGTCTCTATTATATTATGACAGACCAGCTAGATCTACTGTCTCTATTTTATTATGACAGACCAGCTAGATCTACTGTCTCTATTATATTATGACAGACCAGCTAGATCTACTGTCTCTATTATATCATGACAGACCAGCTAGATCTACTGTCTCTATTATATTATGACAGACCAGCTAGATCTACTGTCTCTATTATATCATGACAGACCAGCTAGATCTACTGTCTCTATTATATTATGACAGAACAGCTAGATCTAATGTCTCTATTATATTATGACAGACCAGCTAGATCTAATGTCTCTATTATATTATGACAGACCAGCTAGATCTACAGTATCTATTATATTATGACAGACCAGCTGGATATACTGTCTCTATTATATTATGACAGGACAGCTAGATCTAATGTCTCTATTATATTATGACAGACCAGCAAGATCTAATGTCTCTATTATATTATGACAGACCAGCTAGATCTACTGTCTCTATGATATAATGACAGACCAGCTAGATCTACTGTCTCTATTATATAATGACAGACCAGCTAGATCTATTGTCTCTATTATATTATGACAGACCAGCTAGATCTACTGTCTCTATTATATTATGACAGACCAGCTAGATCTACTGTCTCTATTATATTATGACAGACCAGCTAGATCTACTGTCTCTATTATATTATGACAGACCAGCTAGATCTACTGTCTCTATTATATTATGACAGACCAGCTAGATCTACAGTTTCTATTATATTATGACAGACCAGCTAGATCTACTGTCTCTATTATATTATGACAGACCAGCTAGATCTAATGTCTCTATTATATTATGACAGACCAGCTAGATCTACTGTCTCTATTATATTATGACAGACCAGCTAGATCTACTGTCTCTATTATATTATGACAGACCAGCTAGATCTACTGTCTCTATTATATTATGACAGACCAGCTAGATCTAATGTCTCTATTATATTATGACAGACCAGCTAGATCTACTGTCTCTATTATATTATGACAGACCAGCTAGATCTACTGTCTCTATTATATTATGACAGACCAGCTAGATCTAATGTCTCTATTATATTATGACAGACCAGCTAGATCTAATGTCTCTATTATATTATGACAGACCAGCTAGATCTAATGTCTCTATTACATTATGACAGACCAGCTAGATCTAATGTCTCTATTATATAATGACAGACAAGCTAGATCTAATGTCTCTATTATATTATGACAGACCAGCTAGATCTAATGTCTCTATTACATTATGACAGACCAGCTAGATATAATGTCTCTATTATATTATGACAGACCAGCTAGATCTAATGTCTCTATTATATTATGACAGACCAGCTAGATCTAATGTCTCTATTATATTATGACAGACCAGCTAGATCTAATGTCTCTATTATATTATGACAGACCAGCTAGATCTACTGTCTCTATTATATTATGACAGACCAGCTAGATCTAATGTCTCTATTATATTATGACAGACCAGCTAGATCTAATGTCTCTATTATATTATGACAGACCAGCTAGATCTACTGTCTCTATTATATCATGACAGACCAGCTAGATCTACTGTCTCTATTATATTATGACAGACCAGCTAGATCTAATGTCTCTATTATATTATGACAGACCAGCTAGATCTAATGTCTCTATTATATTATGACAGACCAGCTAGATCTACTGTCTCTATTACATTATGACAGACCAGCTAGATCTAATGTCTCTATTATATTATGACAGACCAGCTAGATCTAATGTCTCTATTATATTATGACAGACCAGCTAGATCTAATGTCTCTATTATATTATGACAGACCAGCTAGATCTACTGTCTCTATGATATAATGACAGACCAGCTAGATCTACTGTCTCTATTATATTATGACAGACCAGCTAGATCTATTGTCTCTATTATATTATGACAAACCAGCTAGATCTACTGTCTCTATTATATTATGACAGACCAGTTAGATCTACTCTCTCTATTTTATTATGACAGACCAGCTAGATCTACTCTCTAAATTATATTATGACAGACCAGCTAGATCTACTCTCTCTATTATATTATGACAGACCAGCTAGATCTACAGTTTCTATTATATTATGACAGACCAGCTAGATCTACTGTCTCTATTACATTATGACAGACCAGCTAGATCTACTGTCTCTATTACATTATGACAGACCAGCTAGATCTAATGTCTCTATTATATAATGACAGACAAGCTAGATCTACTGTCTCTATTATATTATGACAGATCAGCTAGATCTACTGTCTCTATTATATTATGACAGACCAGCTAGATCTACAGTATCTATTATATTTTGACAGACCAGCAAGATCTACTGTCTCTATTATATTATGACAGACCAGCTAGATCTAATGTCTCTATTATATTATGACAGACCAGCTAGAACTAATGTCTCTATTACAATATGACAGACCAGCTAGATCTAATGTCTCTATTATATTATGACAGACCAGCTAGATCTACTGTCTCTATTATATTATGACAGACCAGCTAGATCTACTGTCTCTATTATAGTATGACAGACCAGCTAGATCTACTGTCTCTATTATATTATGACAGACCAGCTAGATCTACTGTCTCTATTATATTATGACAGACCAGCTAGATAAATTGTCTCTATTATATTATGACAGACCAGCTAGATATACTGTCTCTATTATATTATGACAGACCAATTAGATCTACTGTCTCTATTATATTATGACAGACCAGCTAGATATACTGTCTCTATTATATTATGACAGACCAGCTAGATCTACTGTCTCTATTTTATTATGACAGACCAGCTAGATCTACTCTCTCTATTATATTATGACAGACCAGCTAGATCTACAGTATCAATTATATTATGACAGACCAGCTAGATCTACTGTCTCTATTACATTATGACAGACCAGCTAGATCTAATGTCTCTATTATATAATGACAGACAAGCTAGATCTACTTCCTCTATTATATTATGACAGACCAGCTAGATCTAATGTCTATATTACATTATGACAGACCAGCTAGATATAATGTCTCTATTATATTATGACAGACCAGCTAGATCTACTGTCTCTATTATATAATGACAGACCAGCTAGATCTACTGTCTCTATTATATTATGACAGACCAGCTAGATCTACAGTCTCTATTATATTATGACAGACCAGCTAGATCTACTGTCTCTATTATATTATGACAGACCAGCTAGATATATTGTCTCTATTATATTATGACAGACCAGCTAGATATACTGTCTCTATTATATTATGACAGACCAGCTAGATCTAATGTCTCTATTATATTATGACAGACCAGCTAGATCTACTGTCTCTATTATATTATGACAGACCAGCTAGATCTACTGTCTCTATTATATTATGACAGACCAGCTAGATCTACATGTCTCTATTATATTATGACAGACCAGCTAGATCTAATGTCTCTATTACATTATGACAGACCAGCTAGATCTAATGTCTCTATTATATTATGACAGACCAGCTAGATCTAATGTCTCTATTATATTATGACAGACCAGCTAAATCTACTGTCTCTATTATATTATGACAGACCAGCTAGATCTACTGTCTCTATTATATTATGACAGACCAGCTAGATCTACTGTCTCTATTATATTATGACAGACCAGCTAGATCTACTGTCTCTATTATATTATGACAGACCAGCTAGATCTAATGTCTCTATTATATTATGACAGACCAGCTAGATCTACTGTCTCTATTATATTATGACAGACCAGCTAGATCTACTGTCTCTATTTTATTATGACAGACCAGCTAGATCTACTCTCTCTATTATATTATGACAGACCAGCTAGATCTACAGTCTCTATTATATTATGACAGACCAGCTAGATCTAATGTCTCTATTATATTATGACAGACCAGCTAGATCTAATGTCTCTATTATATTATGACAGACCAGCTAGATCTAATGTCTCTATTATATTATGACAGACCAGCTAGATCTAATGTCTATATTACATTATGACAGACCAGCTAGATCTAATGTCTCTATTATATTATGACAGACCAGCTAGATCTACTGTCTCTATTATATTATGACAGACCAGCTAGATCTACTGTCTCTATTATATTATGACAGACCAGCTAGATCTACAGTATCTATTATATTATGACAGACCAGCTAGATCTACTGTCTCTATTATATTATGACAGACCAGCTAGATCTAATGTCTCTATTATATTATGACAGACCAGCTAGATCTACTGTCTCTATTATATTATGACAGACCAGCTAGATCTAATGTCTCTATTATATTATGACAGACCAGCTAGACCTAATGTCTCTATTATATTATGACAGACCAGCTAGATCTAATGTCTCTATTATATTATGACAGACCAGCTAGATCTAATGTCTCTATTATATTATGACAGACCAGCTAGATATACTGTCTCTATTATATTATGACAGACCAGCTAGATCTACTGTCTCTATTATATTATGACAGACCAGCTAGATCTACTGTCTCTATTATATTATGACAGACCAGCTAGATCTACTGTCTCTATTATATTATGACAGACCAGCTAGATCTAATGTCTCTATTATATTATGACAGACCAGCTAGAACTAATGTCTCTATTACATTATGACAGACCAGCTAGATCTAATGTCTCTATTATATTATGACAGACCAGCTAGATCTAATGTCTCTATTATATTATGACAGACCAGCTAGATCTACTGTCTCTATTATAGTATGACAGACCAGCTAGATCTAATGTCTCTATTATATTATGACAGACCAGCTAGATCTACTGTCTCTATTATATTATGACAGACCAGCTAGATCTACTGTCTCTATTATATTATGACAGACCAGCTAGATCTAATGTCTCTATTACATTATGACAGACCAGCTAGATCTAATGTCTCTATTATATTATGACAGACCAGCTAGATCTAATGTCTCTATTACATTATGACAGACCAGCTAGATCTACTGTCTCTATTATATTATGACAGACCAGCTAGATCTAATGTCTCTATTATATTATGACAGACCAGCTAGATCTAATGTCTCTATTACATTATGACAGACCAGCTAGATCTAATGTCTCTATTATATAATGACAGACCAGCTAGATCTAATGTCTCTATTACATTATGACAGACCAGCTAGATCTAATGTCTATATTACATTATGACAGACCATCTAGATATAATGTCTCTATTATATTATGACAGAACCAGCTAGATCTACTGTCTCTATTATATAATGACAGACCAGCTAGATCTACTGTCTCTATTATATTATGACAGACCAGCTAGATCTACAGTATCTATTATATTATGACAGACCAGCTAGATCTACTGTCTCTATTATATTATGACAGACCAGCTAGATATATTGTCTCTATTATATTATGACAGACCAGCTAGATATACTGTCTCTATTATATTATGACAGACCAGCTAGATCTAATGTATCTATTATATTATGACAGACCAGCTAGACCTAATGTCTCTATTATATTATGACAGACCAGCTAGATCTACTGTCTCTATTATATTATGACAGACCAGCTAGATCTACTGTCTCTATTATATTATGACAGACCAGCTAGATCTACTGTCTCTATTATATTATGACAGACCAATTAGATCTACTGTCTCTATTATATTATGACAGACCAGCTAGATATACTGTCTCTATTATATTATGACAGACCAGCTAGATCTACTGTCTCTATTATATTATGACAGACCAGCTAGATCTAATGTCTCTATTATATTATGACAGACCAGCTAGAACTAATGTCTCTATTACATTATGACAGACCAGCTAGATCTAGTGTCTCTATTATATTATGACAGACCAGCTAGATCTACTGTCTCTATTATATTATGACAGACCAGCTAGATCTACTGTCTCTATTATAGTATGACAGACCAGCTAGATCTACTGTCTCTATTATATTATGACAGACCAGCTAGATCTACTGTCTCTATTATATTATGACAGACCAGCTAGATCTACTGTCTCTATTATATTATGACAGACCAATTAGATCTACTGTCTCTATTATATTATGACAGACCAGCTAGATCTACTGTCTCTATTATATTATGACAGACCAGCTAGATCTACTGTCTCTATTATATTATGACAGACCAGCTAGATCTACTCTCTCTATTATATTATGACAGACCAGCTAGATCTACAGTATCAATTATATTATGACAGACCAGCTAGATCTACTGTCTCTATTACATTATGACAGACCAGCTAGATCTAATGTCTCTATTATATAATGACAGACAAGCTAGATCTACTGCCTCTATTATATTATGACAGACCAGCTAGATCTAATGTCTATATTACATTATGACAGACCATCTAGATATAATGTCTCTATTATATTATGACAGAACCAGCTAGATCGACTGTCTCTATTATATAATGACAGACCAGCTAGATCTACTGTCTCTATTATATTATGACAGACCAGCTAGATCTACAGTATCTATTATATTATGACAGACCAGCTAGATCTACTGTCTCTATTATATTATGACAGACCAGCTAGATATATTGTCTCTATTATATTATGACAGACCAGCTAGATATACTGTCTCTATTATATTATGACAGACCAGCTTGATCTACAGTATCGAATATATTATGACAGACCAGCTAGACCTAATGTCTCTATTATATTATGACAGACCAGCTAGATCTACTGTCTCTATTATATTATGACAGACCAGCTAGATATACTGTCTCTATTATATTATGACAGACCAGCTAGATATACTGTCTCTATTATATTATGACAGACCAGCTAGATCTACTGTCTCTATTATATTATGACAGACCAGCTAGATATACTGTCTCTATTATATTATGACAGACCAGCTAGATCTACTGTCTCTATTTTATTATGACAGACCAGCTAGATCTACTCTCTCTATTATATTATGACAGACCAGCTAGATCTACAGTATCAATTATATTATGACAGAACAGCTAGATCTACTGTCTCTATTACATTATGACAGACCAGCTAGATCTAATGTCTCTATTATATAATGACAGACAAGCTAGATCTACTGCCTCTATTATATTATGACAGACCAGCTAGATCTAATGTCTCTATTACATTATGACAGACCATCTAGATATAATGTCTCTATTATATTATGACAGACCAGCTAGATCTACTGTCTCTATTATATTATGACAGACCAGCTAGATCTAATGTCTCTATTATATTATGACAGACCAGCTAGATCTACAGTATCTATTATATTATGACAGACCAGCTAGATCTACTGTCTCTATTATATTATGACAGACCAGCTAGATATATTGTCTCTATTATATTATGACAGACCAGCTAGATATACTGTCTCTATTATATTATGACAGACCAGCTTGATCTACAGTATCGAATATATTATGACAGACCAGCTAGACCTAATGTCTCTATTATATTATGACAGACCAGCTAGATCTACTGTCTCTATTATACAATGACAGACCAGCTAGATCTACTGCCTCTATTATATTATGACAGAACAGCTAGATGTACAGTATCTATTATATTATGACAGACCAGCTAGATCTACTGTCTCTCTTATATTATGACAGACCAGCTAGATATACTGTCTCTATTATTTTATGACAGACCAGCTAGATATACTGTCTCTATTATATTATGACAGACCAGCTAGATATAATGTCTCTATTATATTATGACAGACCAGCTAGATCTACTGTATCTATTATATTATGACAGACCAGCTAGATCTACTGTCTCTATTATATTATGACAGACCAGCTAGATCTAATGTCTCTATTACATTATGACAGACCAGCTAGATCTACTGTCTCTATTATATTATGACAGACCAGCTAGATCTACTGTCTCTATTATATTATGACAGACCAGCTAGATCTACTGTCTCTATTATATCATGACAGACCAGCTAGATCTACAGTATCTATTATATCATGACAGACCAGCTAGATCTACAGTATCTATTATATTATGACAGGCCAGCTAGATCTACTGTCTCTATTATATTATGACAGACCAGCTAGATCTAATGTCTCTATTACATTATGACAGACCAGCTAGATCTAATGGCTCTATTACATTATGACAGACCAGCTAGATCTAATGTCTCTATTACATTATGACAGACCAGCTAGATCTAATGTCTCTATTATATTATGACAGACCAGCTAGATATACTGTCTCTATTATATTATGACAGACCAGCTAGATCTACTGTCTCTATTTTATTATGACAGACCAGCTAGATCTACTCTCTCTATTATATTATGACAGACCAGCTAGATCTACAGTATCAATTATATTATGACAGACCAGCTAGATCTACTGTCTCTATTACATTATGACAGACCAGCTAGATCTAATGTCTCTATTATATAATGACAGACAAGCTAGATCTACTGCCTCTATTATATTATGACAGACCAGCTAGATCTAATGTCTATATTACATTATGACAGACCATCTAGATATAATGTCTCTATTATATTATGACAGAACCAGCTAGATCTACTGTCTCTATTATATAATGACAGACCAGCTAGATCTACTGTCTCTATTATATTATGACAGACCAGCTAGATCTACAGTATCTATTATATTATGACAGACCAGCTAGATCTACTGTCTCTATTATATTATGACAGACCAGCTAGATATATTGTCTCTATTATATTATGACAGACCAGCTAGATATACTGTCTCTATTATATTATGACAGACCAGCTTGATCTACAGTATCGAATATATTATGACAGACCAGCTAGACCTAATGTCTCTATTATATTATGACAGACCAGCTAGATCTACTGTCTCTATTATACAATGACAGACCAGCTAGATCTACTGCCTCTATTATATTATGACAGAGCAGCTAGATGTACAGTATCTATTATATTATGACAGACCAGCTAGATCTACTGTCTCTCTTATATTATGAAAGACCAGCTAGATATACTGTCTCTATTATTTTATGACAGACCAGCTAGATATACTGTCTCTATTATATTATGACAGACCAGCTAGATCTAATGTCTCTATTATATTATGACAGACCAGCTAGATCTACAGTATCTATTATATTACGATAGTCAGCTAGATCTACAGTATCTATTATATTATGACAGACCTGCAAGATCTACTGTCTCTATTATATTATGACAGACCAGCTAGATCTAATGTCTCTATTACATTATGACAGACCAGCTAGATCTACTGTCTCTATTATATTATGACAGACCAGCTAGATCTACTGTCTCTATTATATTATGAAAGACCAGCTAGATCTACTGTCTCTATTATATCATGACAGACCAGCTAGATCTACAGTATCTATTATATCATGACAGACCAGCTAGATCTACAGTATCTATTATATTATGACAGGCCAGCTAGATCTACAGTCTCTATTATATTATGACAGACCAGCTAGATCTAATGTCTCTATTACATTATGACAGACCAGCTAGATCTAATGGCTCTATTATATTATGACAGACCAGCTAGATCGAATGTTTCTATTATATTATGACAGTTCAGCTAGATATACTGTCTCTATTATATTATGACAGACCAGCTAGATCTACAGTATCTATTATATTATGACAGACCAGCTGGATATACTGTCTCTGTTATATTATGACAGGACAGCTAGATCTAATGTCTCTATTATATTATGACAGACCAGCTAGATCTACTGTCTCTATTATATTATGACAGACCAGCTAGATCTACTGTCTCTATTATATTATGAAAGACCAGCTAGATCTACTGTCTCTATTATATCATGACAGACCAGCTAGATCGACAGTATCTATTATATCATGACAGACCAGCTAGATCTACAGTATCTATTATATTATGACAGGCCAGCTAGATCTACTGTCTCTATTATATTATGACAGACCAGCTAGATCTAATGTCTCTATTACATTATGACAGACCAGCTAGATCTAATGGCTCTATTATATTATGACAGACCAGCTAGATCGAATGTTTCTATTATATTATGACAGTTCAGCTAGATATACTGTCTCTATTATATTATGACAGACCAGCTAGATATACTGTCTCTATTATATTATGACAGACCAGCTAGATCTACTGTCTCTATTTTATTATGACAGACCAGCTAGATCTACTCTCTCTATTATATTATGACAGACCAGCTAGATCTACTGTTTCTATTATATTATGACAGACCATCTAGATATAATGTCTCTATTATATTATGACAGAACCAGCTAGATCTACTGTCTCTATTATATTATGACAGACCAGCTAGATCTACTGTCTCTATTATATTATGACAGACCAGCTAGATCTACAGTATCTATTATATTATGACAGACCAGCTAGATCTACTGTCTCTATTATATTATGACAGACCAGCTAGATATATTGTCTCTATTATATTATGACAGACCAGCTAGATATACTGTCTCTATTATATTATGACAGACCAGCTTGATCTACAGTATCGAATATATTATGACAGACCAGCTAGACCTAATGTCTCTATTATATTATGACAGACCAGCTAGATCTACTGTCTCTATTATACAATGACAGACCAGCTAGATCTACTGCCTCTATTATATTATGACAGAGCAGCTAGATGTACAGTATCTATTATATTATGACAGACCAGCTAGATCTACTGTCTCTATTATATTATGAAAGACCAGCTAGATATACTGTCTCTATTATTTTATGACAGACCAGCTAGATATACTGTCTCTATTATATTATGACAGACCAGCTAGATCTAATGTCTCTATTATATTATGACAGACCAGCTAGATCTACAGTATCTATTATATTACGATAGTCAGCTAGATCTAAAGTATCTATTATATTATGACAGACCAGCAAGATCTACTGTCTCTATTATATTATGACAGACCAGCTAGATCTAATGTCTCTATTACATTATGACAGACCAGCTAGATCTACTGTCTCTATTATATTATGACAGACCAGCTAGATCTACTGTCTCTATTATATTATGACAGACCAGCTAGATCTACTGTCTCTATTATGTTATGACAGACCAGCTAGATCTACAGTATCTATTATATTATGACAGACCAGCTAGATCTAATGTCTCTATTATATTATGACAGACCAGCTAGATCTACAGTCTCTATTATATTATGACAGACCAGCTAGCTCTACTGTCTCTATTATACAATGACAGACCAGCTAGATCTACTGCCTCTATTATATTATGACAGGCCAGCTAGATATACTGTCTCTATTATATTATGACAGACCAGCTAGATATACTGTCTCTATTATATTATGACAGACCAGCTAGATCTACTGTCTCTATTATATTATGACAGACCAGCTAGATCTAATGTCTCTATTATATTATGACAGACCAGCTAGATCTACTGTCTCTATTATACAATGACAGACCAGCTAGATCTACTGCCTCTATTATATTATGACAGACCAGCTAGATCTACTGTCTCTATTATATTATGACAGACCAGCTAGATCTACTGTCTCTATTATATTATGACAGACCAGCTAGATCTACTGTCTCTATTATATTATGACAGGCCAGCTAGATCTACTGTCTCTATTATATTATGACAGACCAGCTAGATCTAATGTCTCTATTATATTATGACAGACCAGCTAGATCTACTGTCTCTATTATATAATGACAGACCAGCTAGATATACTGCCTCTATTATATTATGACAGACCAGCTAGATCTACTGTCTCTATTATATTATGACAGACCAGCTAGATCTACTGTCTCTATTATATTATGACAGACCAGCTAGATCTACTGCCTCTATTATATTATGACAGACCAGCTAGATCTACTGTCTCTATTATATTATGACAGACCAGCTAGATCTACTGTCTCTATTATATTATGACAGACCAGCTAGATCTACTGTCTCTATTATATTATGACAGACCAGCTAGATATACTGTCTCTATTATATTATGACAGACCAGCTAGATCTAATGTCTCTATTATATTATGACAGACCAGCTAGATCTAATGTCTCTATTATATTATGACAGACCAGCTAGATCTAATGGCTCTATTATATTATGACAGACCAGCTAGATCTAATGTCTCTATTATATTATGACAGACCAGCTAGATCTACTGTCTCTATTATATTATGACAGACCAGCTAGATCTACTGTCTCTATTATATTATGACAGACCAGCTAGATATACTGTCTCTATTATATTATGACAGACCAGCTAGATCTAATGTCTCTATTATATTATGACAGACCAGCTAGATCTACTGTCTCTATTATATTATGACAGACCAGCTAGATCTACTGTCTCTATTATATTATGACAGACCAGCTAGATCTACTGTCTCTATTATATCATGACAGACCAGCTAGATCTAATGTCTCTATTATATCATGACAGACCAGCTAGATCTACAGTCTCTATTATATTATGACAGACCAGCTAGATCTACTGTCTCTATTATATTATGACAGACCAGCTAGATCTAATGTCTCTATTACATTATGACAGACCAGCTAGATCTAATGGCTCTATTATATTATGACAGACCAGCTAGATCGAATGTCTCTATTATATTATGACAGACCAGCTAGATCTACTGTCTCTATTATATTATGACAGACCAGCTAGATCTACTGTCTCTATTATATTATGACAGACCAGCTAGATCTACTGTCTCTATTATATTATGACAGACCAGCTAGATCTACTGTCTCTATTATATTATGACAGACCAGCTAGATCTACTGTTTCTATTATATTATGACAGACCAGCTAGATATAATGTCTCTATTATATTATGACAGACCAGCTAGATCTACTGTCTCTATTATATTATGACAGACCAGCTAGATCTACTGTCTCTATTATATTATGACAGACCAGCTAGATCTACAGTATCTATTATATTATGACAGACCAGCTAGATCTACTGTCTCTATTATATTATGACAGACCAGCTAGATATATTGTCTCTATTATATTATGACAGACCAGCTAGATCTACTGTCTCTATTATATTATGACAGACCAGCTAGATCTACTCTATTATATTATGACAGACCAGCTAGACCTAATGTCTCTATTATATTATGACAGACCAGCTAGATCTACTGTCTCTATTATACAATGACAGACCAGCTAGATCTACTGCCTCTATTATATTATGACAGACCAGCTAGATCTAATGTCTCTATTATATTATGACAGACCAGCTAGATCTACTGTCTCTCTTATATTATGACAGACCAGCTAGATATACTGTCTCTATTATTTTATGACAGACCAGCTAGATATACTGTCTCTATTATATTATGACAGACCAGCTAGATCTAATGTCTCTATTATATTATGACAGACCAGCTAGATCTACATGTATCTATTATATTATGACAGACCAGCTAGATCTACATGTCTCTATTATATTATGACAGACCAGCTAGATCTACTGTCTCTATTATATTATGACAGACCAGCTAGATCTAATGTCTCTATTACATTATGACAGACCAGCTAGATCTAATGTCTCTATTATATTATGACAGACCAGCTAGATCTAATGTCTCTATTATATTATGACAGACCAGCTAGATCTACTGTCTCTATTATATTATGACAGACCAGCTAGATCTAATGTCTCTATTATATTATGACAGACCAGCTAGATCTAATGTCTCTATTATATCATGACAGACCAGCTAGATCTAATGTCTCTATTATATTATGACAGACCAGCTAGATCTAATGTCTCTATTATATTATGACAGACCAGCTAGATCTAATGTCTCTATTACATTATGACAGACCAGCTAGATCTAATGTCTCTATTATATTATGACAGACCAGCTAGATCTAATGTCTCTATTATATTATGACAGACCAGCTAGATCTACATGTCTCTATTATATTATGACAGACCAGCTAGATCTAATGTCTCTATTATATTATGACAGACCAGCTAGATCTAATGTCTCTATTACATTATGACAGACCAGCTAGATCTAATGTCTCTATTATATTATGACAGACCAGCTAGATCTAATGTCTCTATTATATAATGACAGACCAGCTAGATCTAATGTCTCTATTATATTATGACAGACCAGCTAGATCTAATGTCTCTATTATATTATGACAGACCAGCTAGATCTACTGTCTCTATTTTATTATGACAGACCAGCTAGATCTACTCTCTCTATTATATTATGACAGACCAGCTAGATCTAATGTCTCTATTATATTATGACAGACCAGCTAGATCTAATGTCTCTATTACATTATGACAGACCAGCTAGATCTACTGTCTCTATTATATAATGACAGACCAGCTAGATCTACTGTCTCTATTATATTATGACAGACCAGCTAGATCTAATGTCTCTATTATATTATGACAGACCAGCTAGATCTACTGTCTCTATTATATTATGACAGACCAGCTAGATCTAATGTCTCTATTATATTATGACAGACCAGCTAGATCTACTGTCTCTATTATATTATGACAGACCAGCTAGATCTAATGTCTCTATTATATTATGACAGACCAGCTAGACCTAATGTCTCTATTATATTATGACAGACCAGCTAGATCTAATGTCTCTATTATATTATGACAGACCAGCTAGATCTAATGTCTCTATTATATTATGACAGACCAGCTAGATCTAATGTCTCTATTATATTATGACAGACCAGCTAGATCTAATGTCTCTATTATATTATGACAGACCAGCTAGATCTAATGTCTCTATTATATTATGACAGACCAGCTAGATCTAATGTCTCTATTATATTATGACAGACCAGCTAGATCTAATGTCTCTATTATATTATGACAGACCAGCTAGATCTACATGTCTCTATTATATTATGACAGACCAGCTAGATCTACATGTCTCTATTATATTATGACAGACCAGCTAGATCTAATGTCTCTATTATATTATGACAGACCAGCTAGATCTAATGTCTCTATTACATTATGACAGACCAGCTAGATCTAATGTCTCTATTATATTATGACAGACCAGCTAGATCTAATGTCTCTATTACATTATGACAGACCAGCTAGATCTAATGTCTCTATTATATCATGACAGACCAGCTAGATCTAATGTCTCTATTATATCATGACAGACCAGCTAGATCTAATGTCTCTATTATATTATGACAGACCAGCTAGATCTAATGTCTCTATTACATTATGACAGACCAGCTAGATGTAATGTCTCTATTACATTATGACAGACCAGCTAGATCTAATGTCTCTATTACATTATGACAGACCAGCTAGATCTAATGTCTCTATTATATTATGACAGACCAGCTAGATCTAATGTCTCTATTATATTATGACAGACCAGCTAGATCTAATGTCTCTATTATATTATGACAGACCAGCTAGATCTAATGTCTCTATTACATTATGACAGACCAGCTAGATGTAATGTCTCTATTACATTATGACAGACCAGCTAGATCTAATGTCTCTATTATATTATGACAGACCAGCTAGATCTAATGTCTCTATTATATTATGACAGACCAGCTAGATCTAATGTCTCTATTATATTATGACAGACCAGATAGATCTAATGTCTCTATTATATTATGACAGACCAGCTAGATCTAATGTCTCTATTATATTATGACAGACCAGCTAGATCTAATGTCTCTATTATATTATGACAGACCAGCTAGATCTACTGTCTCTATTATATAATGACAGACCAGCTAGATCTACTGCCTCTATTATATTATGACAGACCAGCTAGATCTACTGTCTCTATTATATTATGACAGACCAGCTAGATCTAATGTCTCTATTATATTATGACAGACCAGCTAGATCTACTGTCTCTATTATATTATGACAGACCAGCTAGATCTAATGTCTCTATTATATTATGACAGACCAACTAGATCTACTGTCTCTATTATATTATGACAGACCAGCTAGATATATTGTCTCTATTATATTATGACAGACCAGCTAGATCTGCTGTCTCTATTATATTATGACAGACCAGCTAGATGTACAGTATCTATTATATTATGACAGACCAGCTAGATCTACTGTCTCTATTATATTATGACAGACCAGCTAGATATACTGTCTCTATTATTTTATGACAGACCAGCTAGATATACTGTCTCTATTATATTATGACAGACCAGCTAGATCTAATGTCTCTATTATATTATGACAGACCAGCTAGATATACTATTATATCACGACAGACCAGCTAGATCTACAGTATCTATTATATTATGACAGATCAGCAAGATCTACTGTCTCTATTATATTATGACAGACCAGCTAGATCTAATGTCTCTATTACATTATGACAGACCAGCTAGATCTACTGTCTCTATTATATTATGACAGACCAGCTAGATCTACTGTCTCTATTATATTATGACAGACCAGCTAGATCTACTGTCTCTATTATATCATGACAGACCAGCTAGATCTACTGTCTCTATTATATTATGACAGACCAGCTAGATCTAATGTATCTATTATATTATGACAGACCAGCTAGATCTACTGTCTCTATTATATTATGACAGACCAGCTAGATCTAATGTCTCTATTACATTATGACAGACCAGCTAGATCTAATGGCTCTATTATATTATGACAGACCAGCTAGATCTACTGTCTCTATTATATAATGACAGACCAGCTAGATCTACTGTCTCTATTATATTATGACAGACCAGCTAGATCTACTGTCTCTATTATATTATGACAGACCAGCTAGATCTACTGTCTCTCTTATATTATGACAGACCAGCTAGATCTAATGTCTCTATTATATTATGACAGACCAGCTAGATCTACTGTCTCTATTATATTATGACAGACCAGCTAGATCTACAGTATCTATTATATTATGACAGACCAGCTAGATCTACTGTCTCTATTATATTATGACAGACCAGCTAGATATACTGTCTCTATTATATTATGAAAGACCAGCTAGATCTAATGTCTCTATTATATTATGATAGACCAGCTAGATCTACAGTATCTATTATATTATGAAAGACCAGCTAGATCTACTGTCTCTATTATATCATGACAGACCAGCTAGATCTACAGTATCTATTATATTATGACAGACCAGCTAGATCTACAGTATCTATTATATTATGACAGACCAGCTAGATCTACTGTCTCTATTATATTATGACAGACCAGCTAGATCTAATGGCTCTATTATATTATGACAGACCAGCTAGATCTACTGTCTCTATTATATTATGACAGACCAGCTAGATCTACTGTCTCTATTATATTATGACAGACCAGCTAGATCTACAGTATCTATTATATTATGACAGGCCAGCTAGATCTACTGTCTCTATTATATTATGACAGACCAGCTAGATCTAATGGCTCTATTATATTATGACAGACCAGCTAGATCTACTGTCTCTATTATATAATGACAGACCAGCTAGATCTAATGTCTCTATTATATTATGACAGACCAGCTAGATCTACTGTCTCTATTATATTATGACAGACCAGCTAGATCTACTGTCTCTCTTATATTATGACAGACCAGCTAGATCTACTGTCTCTATTATATTATGACAGACCAGCTAGATCTACTGTCTCTGTTATATTATGACAGACCAGATAGATCTACAGTATCTATTATATTATGACAGACCAGCTAGATCTACTGTCTCTATTATATTATGACAGACCAGCTAGATCTACAGTATCTATTATATTATGACAGGCCAGCTAGATCTAATGTCTCTATTATATTATGACAGACCAGCTAGATCTAATGTCTCTATTATATTATGACAGACCAGCTAGATCTAATGTCTCTATTACATTATGACAGACCAGCTAGTTCTAATGTCTCTATTATATTATGACAGACCAGCTAGATCTACTGTCTCTATTATACAATGACAGACCAGCTAGATATACTGCCTCTATTATATTATGACAGACCAGCTAGATCTAATGTCTCTATTATATTATGACAGACCAGCTAGATCTACTGTCTCTATTATATTATGACAGACCAGCTAGATCTACTGTCTCTATTATATTATGACAGACCAGCTAGATCTAATGTCTCTATTATATTATGACAGACCAGCTAGATCTAATGTCTCTATTATACAATGACAGACCAGCTAGATCTAATGTCTCTATTACATTATGACAGACCAGCTAGATCTAATGTCTCTATTATATAATGACAGACCAGCTAGATCTAATGTCTCTATTATATTATGACAGGACCAGCTAGATCTAATGTCTCTATTATATTATGACAGACCAGCTAGATCTAATGTCTCTATTACATTATGACAGACCAGCTAGATCTAATGTCTCTATTATATTATGACAGACCAGCTAGATCTAATGTCTCTATTATATTATGACAGACCAGCTAGATCTAATGTCTCTATTATATTATGACAGACCAGCTAGATCTAATGTCTCTATTACATAATGACAGACCAGCTAGATCTAATGTCTCTATTACATTATGACAGACCAGCTAGATCTAATGTCTCTATTATATAATGACAGACCAGCTAGATCTAATGTCTCTATTACATTATGACAGACCAGCTAGATCTAATGTCTCTATTATATTATGACAGACCAGCTAGATCTAATGTCTCTATTATATTATGACAGACCAGCTAGATCTAATGTCTCTATTACATTATGACAGACCAGCTAGATCTAATGTCTCTATTATATTATGACAGACCAGCTAGATCTAATGTCTCTATTACATTATGACAGACCAGCTAGATCTAATGTCTCTATTATATTATGACAGACCAGCTAGATCTAATGTCTCTATTATATAATGACAGACCAGCTAGATCTAATGTCTCTATTACATTATGACAGACCAGCTAGATCTAATGTCTCTATTATATTATGACAGACCAGCTAGATCTAATGTCTCTATTATATAATGACAGACCAGCTAGATCTAATGTCTCTATTATATTATGACAGACCAGCTAGATCTACATGTCTCTATTATATTATGACAGACCAGCTAGATCTACATGTCTCTATTATATTATGACAGACCAGCTAGATCTAATGTCTCTATTACATTATGACAGACCAGCTAGATCTAATGTCTCTATTATATTATGACAGACCAGCTAGATCTAATGTCTCTATTATATAATGACAGACCAGCTAGATCTAATGTCTCTATTATATTATGACAGACCAGCTAGATCTACATGTCTCTATTATATTATGACAGACCAGCTAGATCTAATGTCTCTATTATATTATGACAGGACCAGCTAGATCTAATGTCTCTATTATATTATGACAGACCAGCTAGATCTAATGTCTCTATTACATTATGACAGACCAGCTAGATCTAATGTCTCTATTACATTATGACAGACCAGCTAGATCTAATGTCTCTATTACATAATGACAGACCAGCTAGATCTAATGTCTCTATTACATTATGACAGACCAGCTAGATCTAATGTCTCTATTATATTATGACAGACCAGCTAGATCTAATGTCTCTATTATATTATGACAGACCAGCTAGATCTAATGTCTCTATTATATTATGACAGACCAGCTAGATCTAATGTCTCTATTACATTATGACAGACCAGCTAGATCTAATGTCTCTATTATATTATGACAGGCCAGCTAGATCTAATGTCTCTATTATATTATGACAGACCAGCTAGATCTAATGTCTCTATTACATTATGACAGACCAGCTAGATCTAATGTCTCTATTATATTATGACAGACCAGCTAGATCTAATGTCTCTATTACATTATGACAGACCAGCTAGATCTAATGTCTCTATTATATTATGACAGACCAGCTAGATCTAATGTCTCTATTATATTATGACAGACCAGCTAGATCTAATGTCTCTATTATATTATGACAGACCAGCTAGATCTAATGTCTCTATTATATTATGACAGACCAGCTAGATCTAATGTCTCTATTACATTATGACAGACCAGCTAGATCTAATGTCTCTATTATATTATGACAGACCAGCTAGATCTAATGTCTCTATTATATTATGACAGACCAGCTAGATCTACATGTCTCTATTATATTATGACAGACCAGCTAGATCTACATGTCTCTATTATATTATGACAGACCAGCTAGATCTAATGTCTCTATTACATTATGACAGACCAGCTAGATCTAATGTCTCTATTATATTATGACAGACCAGCTAGATCTAATGTCTCTATTATATAATGACAGACCAGCTAGATCTACTGCCTCTATTATATTATGACAGACCAGCTAGATCTACATGTCTCTATTATATTATGACAGACCAGCTAGATCTAATGTCTCTATTATATTATGACAGACCAGCTAGATCAACTGTCTCTATTATATTATGACAGACCAGCTAGATATACTGTCTCTATTATATTATGACAGACCAGCTAGATCTAATGTCTCTATTATATTATGACAGACCAGCTAGATCTAATGTCTCTATTACATTATGACAGACCAGCTAGATCTAATGTCTCTATTATATTATGACAGACCAGCTAGATCTAATGTCTCTATTATATTATGACAGACCAGCTAGATCTAATGTCTCTATTATATTATGACAGGCCAGCTAGATCTAATGTCTCTATTACATTATGACAGACCAGCTAGATCTAATGTCTCTATTATATTATGACAGACCAGCTAGATCTAATGTCTCTATTACATTATGACAGACCAGCTAGATCTAATGTCTCTATTATATTATGACAGACCAGCTAGATCTAATGTCTCTATTATATTATGACAGACCAGCTAGATCTAATGTCTCTATTATATTATGACAGACCAGCTAGATCTAATGTCTCTATTATATTATGACAGACCAGCTAGATCTAATGTCTCTATTACATTATGACAGACCAGCTAGATCTAATGTCTCTATTATATTATGACAGACCAGCTAGATCTACATGTCTCTATTATATTATGACAGACCAGCTAGATCTAATGTCTCTATTACATTATGACAGACCAGCTAGATCTAATGTCTCTATTATATAATGACAGACCAGCTAGATCTAATGTCTCTATTACATTATGACAGACCAGCTAGATCTAATGTCTCTATTATATTATGACAGACCAGCTAGATCTACATGTCTCTATTATATTATGACAGACCAGCTAGATCTAATGTCTCTATTATATTATGACAGACCAGCTAGATCTAATGTCTCTATTATATTATGACAGACCAGCTAGATCTAATGTCTCTATTATATTATGACAGACCAGCTAGATCTAATGTCTCTATTATATTATGACAGACCAGCTAGATCTAATGTCTCTATTACATTATGACAGACCAGCTAGATCTAATGTCTCTATTATATTATGACAGACCAGCTAGATCTAATGTCTCTATTATATTATGACAGACCAGCTAGATCTAATGTCTCTATTACATTATGACAGACCAGCTAGATCTAATGTCTCTATTATATTATGACAGACCAGCTAGATCTAATGTCTCTATTATATAATGACAGACCAGCTAGATCTAATGTCTCTATTACATTATGACAGACCAGCTAGATCTAATGTCTCTATTATATTATGACAGACCAGCTAGATCTAATGTCTCTATTACATTATGACAGACCAGCTAGATCTAATGTCTCTATTATATTATGACAGACCAGCTAGATCTAATGTCTCTATTACATTATGACAGACCAGCTAGATCTAATGTCTCTATTATATTATGACAGACCAGCTAGATCTAATGTCTCTATTATATAATGACAGACCAGCTAGATCTAATGTCTCTATTATATTATGACAGACCAGCTAGATCTAATGTCTCTATTATATTATGACAGACCAGCTAGATCTAATGTCTCTATTATATTATGACAGACCAGCTAGATCTAATGTCTCTATTACATTATGACAGACCAGCTAGATCTAATGTCTCTATTATATTATGACAGACCAGCTAGATCTAATGTCTCTATTATATTATGACAGACCAGCTAGATCTAATGTCTCTATTATATTATGACAGACCAGCTAGATCTACATGTCTCTATTATATTATGACAGACCAGCTAGATCTAATGTCTCTATTATATTATGACAGACCAGCTAGATCTAATGTCTCTATTATATTATGACAGACCAGCTAGATCTAATGTCTCTATTATATTATGACAGACCAGCTAGATCTACATGTCTCTATTATATTATGACAGACCAGCTAGATCTAATGTCTCTATTACATTATGACAGACCAGCTAGATCTAATGTCTCTATTATATTATGACAGACCAGCTAGATCTAATGTCTCTATTACATTATGACAGACCAGCTAGATCTAATGTATCTATTATATAATGACAGACCAGCTAGATCTAATGTCTCTATTACATTATGACAGACCAGCTAGATCTAATGTCTCTATTACATTATGACAGACCAGCTAGATCTACTGTCTCTATTATATTATGACAGACCAGCTAGATCTAATGTCTCTATTATATTATGACAGACCAGCTAGATCTAATGTCTCTATTATATTATGACAGACCAGCTAGATCTAATGTCTCTATTATATTATGACAGACCAGCTAGATCTAATGTCTCTATTATATTATGACAGACCAGCTAGATCTAATGTCTCTATTACATAATGACAGACCAGCTAGATCTAATGTCTCTATTATATTATGACAGACCAGCTAGATCTAATGTCTCTATTATATAATGACAGACCAGCTAGATCTAATGTCTCTATTATATTATGACAGACCAGCTAGATCTAATGTCTCTATTACATTATGACAGACCAGCTAGATCTAATGTCTCTATTATATTATGACAGACCAGCTAGATCTAATGTCTCTATTATATTATGACAGACCAGCTAGATCTACATGTCTCTATTATATTATGACAGACCAGCTAGATCTAATGTCTCTATTATATTATGACAGACCAGCTAGATCTAATGTCTCTATTATATTATGACAGACCAGCTAGATCTAATGTCTCTATTATATTATGACAGACCAGCTAGATCTAATGTCTCTATTATATTATGACAGACCAGCTAGATCTAATGTCTCTATTATGTTATGACAGACCAGCTAGATCTAATGTCTCTATTATATTATGACAGACCAGCTAGATCTAATGTCTCTATTACATTATGACAGACCAGCTAGATCTAATGTCTCTATTATATTATTACAGACCAGCTAGATCTAATGTCTCTATTATATTATGACAGACCAGCTAGATCTAATGTCTCTATTATATTATGACAGACCAGCTAGATCTAATGTCTCTATTATATTATGACAGACCAGCTAGATCTAATGTCTCTATTATATTATGACAGACCAGCTAGATCTAATGTCTCTATTATATTATGACAGACCAGCTAGATCTAATGTCTCTATTACATTATGACAGACCAGCTAGATCTAATGTCTCTATTATATTATGACAGACCAGCTAGATCTAATGTCTCTATTATATAATGACAGACCAGCTAGATCTAATGTCTCTATTATATTATGACAGACCAGCTAGATCTAATGTCTCTATTATATTATGACAGACCAGCTAGATCTACTGTCTCTATTATATTATGACAGACCAGCTAGATCTAATGTCTCTATTATATTATGACAGACCAGCTAGATCTACATGTCTCTATTATATTATGACAGACCAGCTAGATCTAATGTCTCTATTATATTATGACAGACCAGCTAGATCTAATGTCTCTATTATATTATGACAGACCAGCTAGATCTAATGTCTCTATTACATTATGACAGACCAGCTAGATCTACTGTCTCTATTATATTATGACAGACCAGCTAGATCTAATGTCTCTATTATATTATGACAGACCAGCTAGATCTAATGTCTCTATTATATTATGACAGACCAGCTAGATCTAATGTCTCTATTATATTATGACAGACCAGCTAGATCTAATGTCTCTATTATATTATGACAGACCCGCTAGATCTAATGTCTCTATTACATTATGACAGACCAGCTAGATCTAATGTCTCTATTATATTATGACAGACCAGCTAGATCTAATGTCTCTATTACATTATGACAGACCAGCTAGATCTAATGTCTCTATTATATTATGACAGACCAGCTAGATCTACTGTCTCTATTATATTATGACAGACCAGCTAGATCTACATGTCTCTATTATATTATGACAGACCAGCTAGATCTACTGTCTCTATTATATTATGACAGACCAGCTAGATCTACTGTCTCTATTATATTATGACAGACCAGCTAGATCTAATGTCTCTATTATATTATGACAGCCCAGCTAGATCTACTGTCTCTATTATATTATGACAGACCAGCTAGATCTAATGTCTCTATTATATTATGACAGACCAGCTAGATCTAATGTCTCTATTATATTATGACAGACCAGCTAGATCTAATGTCTCTATTATATTATGACAGACCAGCTAGATCTACTGTCTCTATTATATTATGACAGACCAGCTAGATCTAATGTCTCTATTACATTATGACAGACCAGCTAGATCTACTGTCTCTATTATATAATGACAGACCAGCTAGATCTACTGTCTCTATTATATTATGACAGACCAGCTAGATCTACTGTCTCTATTATATTATGACAGACCAGCTAGATCTACTGTCTCTATTATATTATGACAGACCAGCTAGATCTAATGTCTCTATTACATTATGAAAGACCAGCTAGATCTAATGTCTCTATTATATTATGACAGACCAGCTAGATCTACTGTCTCTATTATGTTATGACAGACCAGCTAGATCTACTGTCTCTATTATATTATGACAGACCAGCTAGATCTAATGTCTCTATTATATTATGACAGACCAGCTAGATCTAATGTCTCTATTATATTATGACAGACCAGCTAGATCTAATGTCTCTATTATATTATGACAGACCAGCTAGATCTAATGTCTCTATTATATTATGACAGACCAGCTAGATCTAATGTCTCTATTATGTTATGACAGACCAGCTAGATCTACTGTCTCTATTATATTATGACAGACCAGCTAGATCTAATGTCTCTATTATATTATGACAGACCAGCTAGATCTAATGTCTCTATTATATTATTACAGACCATCTAGATCTACTGTCTCTATTATATGATGACAGACCAGCTAGATATACTGTCTCTATTATATTATGACAGACCAGCTAGATCTAATGTCTCTATTATATTATGACAGACCAGCTAGATCTAATGTCTCTATTATATTATGACAGACCAGCTAGATCTAATGTCTCTATTATATTATGACAGACCAGCTAGATCTAATGTCTCTATTACATTATGACAGACCAGCTAGATCTAATGTCTCTATTATATTATGACAGACCAGCTAGATCTAATGTCTCTATTATATAATGACAGACCAGCTAGATCTAATGTCTCTATTATATTATGACAGACCAGCTAGATCTAATGTCTCTATTATATTATGACAGACCAGCTAGATCTAATGTCTCTATTATATTATGACAGACCAGCTAGATCTAATGTCTCTATTATATTATGACAGACCAGCTAGATCTACATGTCTCTATTATATTATGACAGACCAGCTAGATCTAATGTCTCTATTATATTATGACAGACCAGCTAGATCTAATGTCTCTATTATATTATGACAGACCAGCTAGATCTAATGTCTCTATTATATTATGACAGACCAGCTAGATCTAATGTCTCTATTATATTATTACAGACCAGCTAGATCTAATGTCTCTATTATATTATGACAGACCAGCTAGATCTAATGTCTCTATTATATTATGACAGACCAGCTAGATCTAATGTCTCTATTATATAATGACAGACCAGCTAGATCTAATGTCTCTATTATATTATGACAGACCAGCTAGATCTAATGTCTCTATTATATTATGACAGACCAGCTAGATCTAATGTCTCTATTATATTATGACAGACCAGCTAGATCTAATGTCTCTATTACATTATGACAGACCAGCTAGATCTAATGTCTCTATTATATTATGACAGACCAGCTAGATCTAATGTCTCTATTATATTATGACAGACCAGCTAGATCTAATGTCTCTATTATATTATGACAGACCAGCTAGATCTAATGTCTCTATTATATTATGACAGACCAGCTAGATCTAATGTCTCTATTATATTATGACAGACCAGCTAGATCTAATGTCTCTATTATATTATGACAGACCAGCTAGATCTAATGTCTCTATTATATTATGACAGACCAGCTAGATCTAATGTCTCTATTATATTATGACAGACCAGCTAGATCTAATGTCTCTATTATATTATGACAGACCAGCTAGATCTAATGTCTCTATTACATTATGACAGACCAGCTAGATCTAATGTCTCTATTATATTATGACAGACCAGCTAGATCTAATGTCTCTATTATATTATGACAGACCAGCTAGATCTAATGTCTCTATTACATTATGACAGACCAGCTAGATCTAATGTCTCTATTATATTATGACAGACCAGCTAGATCTAATGTCTCTATTATATTATGACAGACCAGCTAGATCTAATGTCTCTATTATATTATGACAGACCAGCTAGATCTAATGTCTCTATTACATTATGACAGACCAGCTAGATCTAATGTCTCTATTATATAATGACAGACCAGCTAGATCTAATGTCTCTATTATATTATGACAGACCAGCTAGATCTAATGTCTCTATTACATTATGACAGACCAGCTAGATCTAATGTCTCTATTATATTATGACAGACCAGCTAGATCTAATGTCTCTATTATATTATGACAGACCAGCTAGATCTAATGTCTCTATTATATTATGACAGACCAGCTAGATCTAATGTCTCTATTACATTATGACAGACCAGCTAGATCTAATGTCTCTATTATATTATGACAGACCAGCTAGATCTAATGTCTCTATTACATTATGACAGACCAGCTAGATCTAATGTCTCTATTATATTATGACAGACCAGCTAGATCTAATGTCTCTATTACATAATGACAGACCAGCTAGATCTAATGTCTCTATTATATTATGACAGACCAGCTAGATCTACATGTCTCTATTATATTATGACAGACCAGCTAGATCTACATGTCTCTATTATATTATGACAGACCAGCTAGATCTAATGTCTCTATTATATTATGACAGACCAGCTAGATCTAATGTCTCTATTATATTATGACAGACCAGCTAGATCTAATGTCTCTATTATATTATGACAGACCAGCTAGATCTAATGTCTCTATTATATTATGACAGACCAGCTAGATCTAATGTCTCTATTATATTATGACAGACCAGCTAGATCTAATGTCTCTATTATATTATGACAGACCAGCTAGATCTAATGTCTCTATTACATTATGACAGACCAGCTAGATCTAATGTCTCTATTATATTATGACAGACCAGCTAGATCTAATGTCTCTATTACATTATGACAGACCAGCTAGATCTAATGTCTCTATTATATTATGACAGACCAGCTAGATCTAATGTCTCTATTATATTATGACAGACCAGCTAGATCTAATGTCTCTATTATATTATGACAGACCAGCTAGATCTAATGTCTCTATTATATTATGACAGACCAGCTAGATCTAATGTCTCTATTATATTATGACAGACCAGCTAGATCTAATGTCTCTATTATATTATGACAGACCAGCTAGATCTAATGTCTCTATTACATTATGACAGACCAGCTAGATCTAATGTCTCTATTATATTATGACAGACCAGCTAGATCTAATGTCTCTATTACATTATGACAGACCAGCTAGATCTAATGTCTCTATTATATTATGACAGACCAGCTAGATCTAATGTCTCTATTATATTATGACAGACCAGCTAGATCTAATGTCTCTATTATATTATGACAGACCAGCTAGATCTAATGTCTCTATTATATTATGACAGACCAGCTAGATCTAATGTCTCTATTATATTATGACAGACCAGCTAGATCTAATGTCTCTATTATATTATGACAGACCAGCTAGATCTAATGTCTCTATTATATTATGACAGACCAGCTAGATCTAATGTCTCTATTATATTATGACAGACCAGCTAGATCTAATGTCTCTATTATATTATGACAGACCAGCTAGATCTAATGTCTCTATTATATTATGACAGACCAGCTAGATCTAATGTCTCTATTATATTATGACAGACCAGCTAGATCTAATGTCTCTATTACATTATGACAGACCAGCTAGATCTAATGTCTCTATTATATTATGACAGACCAGCTAGATCTAATGTCTCTATTATATAATGACAGACCAGCTAGATCTAATGTCTCTATTATATTATGACAGACCAGCTAGATCTAATGTCTCTATTATATTATGACAGACCAGCTAGATCTAATGTCTCTATTATATTATGACAGACCAGCTAGATCTAATGTCTCTATTATATTATGACAGACCAGCTAGATCTAATGTCTCTATTATATTATGACAGACCAGCTAGATCTAATGTCTCTATTATATTATGACAGACCAGCTAGATCTAATGTCTCTATTATATTATGACAGACCAGCTAGATCTAATGTCTCTATTATATTATGACAGACCAGCTAGATCTAATGTCTCTATTATATTATGACAGACCAGCTAGATCTAATGTCTCTATTATATTATGACAGACCAGCTAGATCTAATGTCTCTATTATATTATGACAGACCAGCTAGATCTAATGTCTCTATTATATTATGACAGACCAGCTAGATCTAATGTCTCTATTATATTATGACAGACCAGCTAGATCTAATGTCTCTATTATATTATGACAGACCAGCTAGATCTAATGTCTCTATTATATTATGACAGACCAGCTAGATCTAATGTCTCTATTACATTATGACAGACCAGCTAGATCTAATGTCTCTATTATATTATGACAGACCAGCTAGATCTAATGTCTCTATTATATTATGACAGACCAGCTAGATCTAATGTCTCTATTATATTATGACAGACCAGCTAGATCTAATGTCTCTATTATATTATGACAGACCAGCTAGATCTAATGTCTCTATTATATTATGACAGACCAGCTAGATCTACATGTCTCTATTATATTATGACAGACCAGCTAGATCTAATGTCTCTATTATATTATGACAGACCAGCTAGATCTAATGTCTCTATTATATTATGACAGACCAGCTAGATCTAATGTCTCTATTATATTATGACAGACCAGCTAGATCTAATGTCTCTATTATATTATGACAGACCAGCTAGATCTAATGTCTCTATTATATTATGACAGACCAGCTAGATCTAATGTCTCTATTATATTATGACAGACCAGCTAGATCTAATGTCTCTATTATATAATGACAGACCAGCTAGATCTAATGTCTCTATTATATTATGACAGACCAGCTAGATCTAATGTCTCTATTATATTATGACAGACCAGCTAGATCTAATGTCTCTATTATATTATGACAGACCAGCTAGATCTAATGTCTCTATTACATTATGACAGACCAGCTAGATCTAATGTCTCTATTATATTATGACAGACCAGCTAGATCTAATGTCTCTATTATATTATGACAGACCAGCTAGATCTAATGTCTCTATTATATTATGACAGACCAGCTAGATCTAATGTCTCTATTATATTATGACAGACCAGCTAGATCTAATGTCTCTATTATATTATGACAGACCAGCTAGATCTAATGTCTCTATTATATTATGACAGACCAGCTAGATCTACATGTCTCTATTATATTATGACAGACCAGCTAGATCTAATGTCTCTATTATATTATGACAGACCAGCTAGATCTAATGTCTCTATTATATTATGACAGACCAGCTAGATCTAATGTCTCTATTATATTATGACAGACCAGCTAGATCTAATGTCTCTATTATATTATGACAGACCAGCTAGATCTAATGTCTCTATTATATTATGACAGACCAGCTAGATCTAATGTCTCTATTATATTATGACAGACCAGCTAGATCTAATGTCTCTATTATATTATGACAGACCAGCTAGATCTAATGTCTCTATTATATTATGACAGACCAGCTAGATCTAATGTCTCTATTATATTATGACAGACCAGCTAGATCTAATGTCTCTATTACATTATGACAGACCAGCTAGATCTAATGTCTCTATTATATTATGACAGACCAGCTAGATCTAATGTCTCTATTATATTATGACAGACCAGCTAGATCTAATGTCTCTATTATATTATGACAGACCAGCTAGATCTAATGTCTCTATTATATTATGACAGACCAGCTAGATCTAATGTCTCTATTATATTATGACAGACCAGCTAGATCTAATGTCTCTATTATATTATGACAGACCAGCTAGATCTAATGTCTCTATTATATTATGACAGACCAGCTAGATCTAATGTCTCTATTATATTATGACAGACCAGCTAGATCTAATGTCTCTATTATATTATGACAGACCAGCTAGATCTAATGTCTCTATTATATTATGACAGACCAGCTAGATCTAATGTCTCTATTATATTATGACAGACCAGCTAGATCTAATGTCTCTATTATATTATGACAGACCAGCTAGATCTAATGTCTCTATTATATTATGACAGACCAGCTAGATCTAATGTCTCTATTATATAATGACAGACCAGCTAGATCTAATGTCTCTATTATATTATGACAGACCAGCTAGATCTAATGTCTCTATTATATTATGACAGACCAGCTAGATCTAATGTCTCTATTATATTATGACAGACCAGCTAGATCTAATGTCTCTATTACATTATGACAGACCAGCTAGATCTAATGTCTCTATTATATTATGACAGACCAGCTAGATCTAATGTCTCTATTATATTATGACAGACCAGCTAGATCTAATGTCTCTATTATATTATGACAGACCAGCTAGATCTAATGTCTCTATTATATTATGACAGACCAGCTAGATCTAATGTCTCTATTATATTATGACAGACCAGCTAGATCTAATGTCTCTATTATATTATGACAGACCAGCTAGATCTAATGTCTCTATTATATTATGACAGACCAGCTAGATCTAATGTCTCTATTATATTATGACAGACCAGCTAGATCTAATGTCTCTATTATATTATGACAGACCAGCTAGATCTAATGTCTCTATTACATTATGACAGACCAGCTAGATCTAATGTCTCTATTATATTATGACAGACCAGCTAGATCTAATGTCTCTATTATATTATGACAGACCAGCTAGATCTAATGTCTCTATTATATTATGACAGACCAGCTAGATCTAATGTCTCTATTATATTATGACAGACCAGCTAGATCTAATGTCTCTATTATATTATGACAGACCAGCTAGATCTAATGTCTCTATTATATTATGACAGACCAGCTAGATCTAATGTCTCTATTACATTATGACAGACCAGCTAGATCTAATGTCTCTATTATATAATGACAGACCAGCTAGATCTAATGTCTCTATTATATTATGACAGACCAGCTAGATCTAATGTCTCTATTATATTATGACAGACCAGCTAGATCTAATGTCTCTATTATATTATGACAGACCAGCTAGATCTAATGTCTCTATTATATTATGACAGACCAGCTAGATCTAATGTCTCTATTATATTATGACAGACCAGCTAGATCTAATGTCTCTATTATATTATGACAGACCAGCTAGATCTAATGTCTCTATTATATTATGACAGACCAGCTAGATCTAATGTCTCTATTATATTATGACAGACCAGCTAGATCTAATGTCTCTATTATATTATGACAGACCAGCTAGATCTAATGTCTCTATTATATTATGACAGACCAGCTAGATCTAATGTCTCTATTACATTATGACAGACCAGCTAGATCTAATGTCTCTATTATATTATGACAGACCAGCTAGATCTAATGTCTCTATTATATTATGACAGACCAGCTAGATCTAATGTCTCTATTATATTATGACAGACCAGCTAGATCTAATGTCTCTATTATATTATGACAGACCAGCTAGATCTAATGTCTCTATTATATTATGACAGACCAGCTAGATCTAATGTCTCTATTACATTATGACAGACCAGCTAGATCTAATGTCTCTATTATATTATGACAGACCAGCTAGATCTAATGTCTCTATTATATTATGACAGACCAGCTAGATCTAATGTCTCTATTATATAATGACAGACCAGCTAGATCTAATGTCTCTATTATATTATGACAGACCAGCTAGATCTAATGTCTCTATTACATTATGACAGACCAGCTAGATCTAATGTCTCTATTATATTATGACAGACCAGCTAGATCTAATGTCTCTATTATATAATGACAGACCAGCTAGATCTAATGTCTCTATTATATTATGACAGACCAGCTAGATCTAATGTCTCTATTATATTATGACAGACCAGCTAGATCTAATGTCTCTATTATATTATGACAGACCAGCTAGATCTAATGTCTCTATTATATTATGACAGACCAGCTAGATCTAATGTCTCTATTACATTATGACAGACCAGCTAGATCTAATGTCTCTATTATATTATGACAGACCAGCTAGATCTAATGTCTCTATTATATAATGACAGACCAGCTAGATCTAATGTCTCTATTATATTATGACAGACCAGCTAGATCTAATGTCTCTATTATATTATGACAGACCAGCTAGATCTAATGTCTCTATTATATTATGACAGACCAGCTAGATCTAATGTCTCTATTATATAATGACAGACCAGCTAGATCTAATGTCTCTATTATATTATGACAGACCAGCTAGATCTAATGTCTCTATTATATAATGACAGACCAGCTAGATCTAATGTCTCTATTATATTATGACAGACCAGCTAGATCTAATGTCTCTATTATATTATGACAGACCAGCTAGATCTAATGTCTCTATTATATTATGACAGACCAGCTAGATCTAATGTCTCTATTACATTATGACAGACCAGCTAGATCTAATGTCTCTATTATATTATGACAGACCAGCTAGATCTAATGTCTCTATTATATAATGACAGACCAGCTAGATCTAATGTCTCTATTATATTATGACAGACCAGCTAGATCTAATGTCTCTATTATATTATGACAGACCAGCTAGATCTAATGTCTCTATTATATTATGACAGACCAGCTAGATCTAATGTCTCTATTATATTATGACAGACCAGCTAGATCTAATGTCTCTATTATATTATGACAGACCAGCTAGATCTAATGTCTCTATTACATTATGACAGACCAGCTAGATCTAATGTCTCTATTATATTATGACAGACCAGCTAGATCTAATGTCTCTATTATATAATGACAGACCAGCTAGATCTAATGTCTCTATTATATTATGACAGACCAGCTAGATCTAATGTCTCTATTATATTATGACAGACCAGCTAGATCTAATGTCTCTATTATATTATGACAGACCAGCTAGATCTAATGTCTCTATTACATTATGACAGACCAGCTAGATCTAATGTCTCTATTATATTATGACAGACCAGCTAGATCTAATGTCTCTATTATATTATGACAGACCAGCTAGATCTAATGTCTCTATTATATTATGACAGACCAGCTAGATCTAATGTCTCTATTATATTATGACAGACCAGCTAGATCTAATGTCTCTATTATATTATGACAGACCAGCTAGATCTAATGTCTCTATTACATTATGACAGACCAGCTAGATCTAATGTCTCTATTATATTATGACAGACCAGCTAGATCTAATGTCTCTATTATATTATGACAGACCAGCTAGATCTAATGTCTCTATTATATTATGACAGACCAGCTAGATCTAATGTCTCTATTATATTATGACAGACCAGCTAGATCTAATGTCTCTATTATATTATGACAGACCAGCTAGATCTAATGTCTCTATTATATTATGACAGACCAGCTAGATCTAATGTCTCTATTATATTATGACAGACCAGCTAGATCTAATGTCTCTATTATATTATGACAGACCAGCTAGATCTAATGTCTCTATTATATTATGACAGACCAGCTAGATCTAATGTCTCTATTATATTATGACAGACCAGCTAGATCTAATGTCTCTATTATATTATGACAGACCAGCTAGATCTAATGTCTCTATTATATTATGACAGACCAGCTAGATCTAATGTCTCTATTATATTATGACAGACCAGCTAGATCTAATGTCTCTATTATATTATGACAGACCAGCTAGATCTAATGTCTCTATTATATAATGACAGACCAGCTAGATCTAATGTCTCTATTATATAATGACAGACCAGCTAGATCTAATGTCTCTATTATATTATGACAGACCAGCTAGATCTAATGTCTCTATTATATTATGACAGACCAGCTAGATCTAATGTCTCTATTATATTATGACAGACCAGCTAGATCTAATGTCTCTATTATATAATGACAGACCAGCTAGATCTAATGTCTCTATTATATTATGACAGACCAGCTAGATCTAATGTCTCTATTATATTATGACAGACCAGCTAGATCTAATGTCTCTATTATATTATGACAGACCAGCTAGATCTAATGTCTCTATTACATTATGACAGACCAGCTAGATCTAATGTCTCTATTATATAATGACAGACCAGCTAGATCTAATGTCTCTATTATATTATGACAGACCAGCTAGATCTAATGTCTCTATTATATTATGACAGACCAGCTAGATCTAATGTCTCTATTATATTATGACAGACCAGCTAGATCTAATGTCTCTATTATATTATGACAGACCAGCTAGATCTAATGTCTCTATTATATTATGACAGACCAGCTAGATCTAATGTCTCTATTATATTATGACAGACCAGCTAGATCTAATGTCTCTATTACATTATGACAGACCAGCTAGATCTAATGTCTCTATTATATAATGACAGACCAGCTAGATCTAATGTCTCTATTATATTATGACAGACCAGCTAGATCTAATGTCTCTATTATATTATGACAGACCAGCTAGATCTAATGTCTCTATTATATTATGACAGACCAGCTAGATCTAATGTCTCTATTATATTATGACAGACCAGCTAGATCTAATGTCTCTATTATATTATGACAGACCAGCTAGATCTAATGTCTCTATTATATTATGACAGACCAGCTAGATCTAATGTCTCTATTATATTATGACAGACCAGCTAGATCTAATGTCTCTATTACATTATGACAGACCAGCTAGATCTAATGTCTCTATTATATTATGACAGACCAGCTAGATCTAATGTCTCTATTATATTATGACAGACCAGCTAGATCTAATGTCTCTATTATATAATGACAGACCAGCTAGATCTAATGTCTCTATTATATTATGACAGACCAGCTAGATCTAATGTCTCTATTACATAATGACAGACCAGCTAGATCTAATGTCTCTATTATATTATGACAGACCAGCTAGATCTAATGTCTCTATTATATAATGACAGACCAGCTAGATCTAATGTCTCTATTACATTATGACAGACCAGCTAGATCTAATGTCTCTATTATATTATGACAGACCAGCTAGATCTAATGTCTCTATTATATAATGACAGACCAGCTAGATCTAATGTCTCTATTATATTATGACAGACCAGCTAGATCTAATGTCTCTATTATATTATGACAGACCAGCTAGATCTAATGTCTCTATTATATTATGACAGACCAGCTAGATCTAATGTCTCTATTATATTATGACAGACCAGCTAGATCTAATGTCTCTATTATATAATGACAGACCAGCTAGATCTAATGTCTCTATTATATAATGACAGACCAGCTAGATCTAATGTCTCTATTATATTATGACAGACCAGCTAGATCTAATGTCTCTATTATATTATGACAGACCAGCTAGATCTAATGTCTCTATTATATTATGACAGACCAGCTAGATCTAATGTCTCTATTATATTATGACAGACCAGCTAGATCTAATGTCTCTATTACATTATGACAGACCAGCTAGATCTAATGTCTCTATTATATAATGACAGACCAGCTAGATCTAATGTCTCTATTATATTATGACAGACCAGCTAGATCTAATGTCTCTATTATATAATGACAGACCAGCTAGATCTAATGTCTCTATTATATTATGACAGACCAGCTAGATCTAATGTCTCTATTATATTATGACAGACCAGCTAGATCTAATGTCTCTATTACATTATGACAGACCAGCTAGATCTAATGTCTCTATTATATTATGACAGACCAGCTAGATCTAATGTCTCTATTATATTATGACAGACCAGCTAGATCTAATGTCTCTATTATATTATGACAGACCAGCTAGATCTAATGTCTCTATTATATAATGACAGACCAGCTAGATCTAATGTCTCTATTACATTATGACAGACCAGCTAGATCTAATGTCTCTATTATATTATGACAGACCAGCTAGATCTAATGTCTCTATTATATTATGACAGACCAGCTAGATCTAATGTCTCTATTACATTATGACAGACCAGCTAGATCTAATGTCTCTATTATATTATGACAGACCAGCTAGATCTAATGTCTCTATTATATTATGACAGACCAGCTAGATCTAATGTCTCTATTATATTATGACAGACCAGCTAGATCTAATGTCTCTATTATATTATGACAGACCAGCTAGATCTAATGTCTCTATTATATTATGACAGACCAGCTAGATCTAATGTCTCTATTATATTATGACAGACCAGCTAGATCTAATGTCTCTATTATATTATGACAGACCAGCTAGATCTAATGTCTCTATTATATAATGACAGACCAGCTAGATCTAATGTCTCTATTACATTATGACAGACCAGCTAGATCTAATGTCTCTATTATATTATGACAGACCAGCTAGATCTAATGTCTCTATTATATTATGACAGACCAGCTAGATCTAATGTCTCTATTACATTATGACAGACCAGCTAGATCTAATGTCTCTATTATATAATGACAGACCAGCTAGATCTAATGTCTCTATTATATTATGACAGACCAGCTAGATCTAATGTCTCTATTATATTATGACAGACCAGCTAGATCTACATGTCTCTATTATATTATGACAGACCAGCTAGATCTAATGTCTCTATTATATTATGACAGACCAGCTAGATCTAATGTCTCTATTATATTATGACAGACCAGCTAGATCTAATGTCTCTATTATATTATGACAGACCAGCTAGATCTAATGTCTCTATTATATTATGACAGACCAGCTAGATCTAATGTCTCTATTACATTATGACAGACCAGCTAGATCTAATGTCTCTATTATATTATGACAGACCAGCTAGATCTAATGTCTCTATTATATAATGACAGACCAGCTAGATCTAATGTCTCTATTATATTATGACAGACCAGCTAGATCTAATGTCTCTATTATATTATGACAGACCAGCTAGATCTAATGTCTCTATTATATTATGACAGACCAGCTAGATCTAATGTCTCTATTACATTATGACAGACCAGCTAGATCTAATGTCTCTATTATATTATGACAGACCAGCTAGATCTAATGTCTCTATTACATTATGACAGACCAGCTAGATCTAATGTCTCTATTATATTATGACAGACCAGCTAGATCTAATGTCTCTATTATATAATGACAGACCAGCTCGATCTAATGTCTCTATTATATTATGACAGACCAGCTAGATCTAATGTCTCTATTATATAATGACAGACCAGCTAGATCTAATGTCTCTATTACATTATGACAGACCAGCTAGATCTAATGTCTCTATTATATTATGACAGACCAGCTAGATCTAATGTCTCTATTATATTATGACAGACCAGCTAGATCTAATGTCTCTATTATATTATGACAGACCAGCTAGATCTAATGTCTCTATTATATTATGACAGACCAGCTAGATCTAATGTCTCTATTATATTATGACAGACCAGCTAGATCTAATGTCTCTATTATATTATGACAGACCAGCTAGATCTAATGTCTCTATTATATAATGACAGACCAGCTAGATCTAATGTCTCTATTATATTATGACAGACCAGCTAGATCTAATGTCTCTATTATATTATGACAGACCAGCTAGATCTAATGTCTCTATTATATTATGACAGACCAGCTAGATCTAATGTCTCTATTATATTATGACAGACCAGCTAGATCTAATGTCTCTATTATATTATGACAGACCAGCTAGATCTAATGTCTCTATTACATTATGACAGACCAGCTAGATCTAATGTCTCTATTATATTATGACAGACCAGCTAGATCTAATGTCTCTATTATATAATGACAGACCAGCTAGATCTAATGTCTCTATTATATTATGACAGACCAGCTAGATCTAATGTCTCTATTATATTATGACAGACCAGCTAGATCTAATGTCTCTATTATATTATGACAGACCAGCTAGATCTAATGTCTCTATTATATTATGACAGACCAGCTAGATCTAATGTCTCTATTATATTATGACAGACCAGCTAGATCTAATGTCTCTATTATATTATGACAGACCAGCTAGATCTAATGTCTCTATTATATTATGACAGACCAGCTAGATCTAATGTCTCTATTATATTATGACAGACCAGCTAGATCTAATGTCTCTATTATATTATGACAGACCAGCTAGATCTAATGTCTCTATTATATTATGACAGACCAGCTAGATCTAATGTCTCTATTATATTATGACAGACCAGCTAGATCTAATGTCTCTATTATATAATGACAGACCAGCTAGATCTAATGTCTCTATTATATTATGACAGACCAGCTAGATCTAATGTCTCTATTATATTATGACAGACCAGCTAGATCTAATGTCTCTATTATATTATGACAGACCAGCTAGATCTAATGTCTCTATTATATTATGACAGACCAGCTAGATCTAATGTCTCTATTATATTATGACAGACCAGCTAGATCTAATGTCTCTATTATATTATGACAGACCAGCTAGATCTAATGTCTCTATTATATAATGACAGACCAGCTAGATCTAATGTCTCTATTATATTATGACAGACCAGCTAGATCTAATGTCTCTATTATATTATGACAGACCAGCTAGATCTAATGTCTCTATTATATTATGACAGACCAGCTAGATCTAATGTCTCTATTATATTATGACAGACCAGCTAGATCTAATGTCTCTATTACATTATGACAGACCAGCTAGATCTAATGTCTCTATTACATTATGACAGACCAGCTCGATCTAATGTCTCTATTATATTATGACAGACCAGCTAGATCTAATGTCTCTATTATATAATGACAGACCAGCTAGATCTAATGTCTCTATTATATTATGACAGACCAGCTAGATCTACATGTCTCTATTATATTATGACAGACCAGCTAGATCTAATGTCTCTATTATATTATGACAGACCAGCTAGATCTAATGTCTCTATTATATTATGACAGACCAGCTAGATCTAATGTCTCTATTATATTATGACAGACCAGCTAGATCTAATGTCTCTATTATATTATGACAGACCAGCTAGATCTAATGTCTCTATTATATAATGACAGACCAGCTAGATCTAATGTCTCTATTACATTATGACAGACCAGCTAGATCTAATGTCTCTATTATATTATGACAGACCAGCTAGATCTAATGTCTCTATTATATTATGACAGACCAGCTAGATCTAATGTCTCTATTATATAATGACAGACCAGCTAGATCTAATGTCTCTATTACATGATGACAGACCAGCTAGATCTAATGTCTCTATTATATTATGACAGACCAGCTAGATCTAATGTCTCTATTACATTATGACAGACCAGCTAGATCTACATGTCTCTATTACATTATGACAGACCAGCTAGATCTAATGTCTCTATTACATTATGACAGACCAGCTAGATCTAATGTCTCTATTATATAATGACAGACCAGCTAGATCTAATGTCTCTATTATATTATGACAGACCAGCTAGATCTAACTGTCTCTATTATATTATGACAGACCAGCTAGATCTAATGTCTCTATTATATTATGACAGACCAGCTAGATCTAATGTCTCTATTACATTATGACAGACCAGCTAGATCTAATGTCTCTATTATATTATGACAGACCAGCTAGATCTAATGTCTCTATTATATTATGACAGACCAGCTAGATCTAATGTCTCTATTATATTATGACAGACCAGCTAGATCTAATGTCTCTATTATATTATGACAGACCAGCTAGATCTATACTGTCTCTATTATATTATGACAGACCAGCTAGATCTAATGTCTCTATTATATTATGACAGACCAGCTAGATCTAATGTCTCTATTATATTATGACAGACCAGCTAGATCTAATGTCTCTATTATATTATGACAGACCAGCTAGATCTACATGTCTCTATTATATTATGACAGACCAGCTAGATCTACTGTCTCTATTATATTATGACAGACCAGCTAGATCTAATGTCTCTATTACATTATGACAGACCAGCTAGATCTAATGTCTCTATTATATTATGACAGACCAGCTAGATCTAATGTCTCTATTATATTATGACAGACCAGCTAGATCTAATGTCTCTATTATATTATGACAGACCAGCTAGATCTAATGTCTCTATTATATTATGACAGACCAGCTAGATCTAATGTCTCTATTATATTATGACAGACCAGCTAGATCTACTGTCTCTATTATATTATGACAGACCAGCTAGATCTAATGTCTCTATTATATTATGACAGACCAGCTAGATCTACATGTCTCTATTACATTATGACAGACCAGCTAGATCTACTGTCTCTATTATATTATGACAGACCAGCTAGATCTAACTGTCTCTATTATATTATGACAGACCAGCTAGATCTACTGTCTCTATTATATTATGACAGACCAGCTAGATCTAATGTCTCTATTACATTATGACAGACCAGCTAGATCTACTGTCTCTATTACATTATGACAGACCAGCTAGATCTAATGTCTCTATTACATTATGACAGACCAGCTAGATCTAATGTCTCTATTACATTATGACAGACCAGCTAGATCTAATGTCTCTATTATATTATGACAGACCAGCTAGATCTAATGTCTCTATTATATTATGACAGACCAGCTAGATCTAATGTCTCTATTATATTATGACAGACCAGCTAGATCTAATGTCTCTATTATATAATGACAGACCAGCTCGATCTAATGTCTCTATTATATTATGACAGACCAGCTAGATCTAATGTCTCTATTATATAATGACAGACCAGCTAGATCTAATGTCTCTATTATATTATGACAGACCAGCTAGATCTAATGTCTCTATTATATTATGACAGACCAGCTAGATCTAATGTCTCTATTATATTATGACAGACCAGCTAGATCTAATGTCTCTATTATATTATGACAGACCAGCTAGATCTAATGTCTCTATTACATTATGACAGACCAGCTAGATCTACATGTCTCTATTATATTATGACAGACCAGCTAGATCTAATGTCTCTATTATATTATGACAGACCAGCTAGATCTAATGTCTCTATTATATTATGACAGACCAGCTAGATCTAATGTCTCTATTATATTATGACAGACCAGCTAGATCTAATGTCTCTATTATATTATGACAGACCAGCTAGATCTAATGTCTCTATTATATTATGACAGACCAGCTAGATCTAATGTCTCTATTACATTATGACAGACCAGCTAGATCTAATGTCTCTATTATATTATGACAGACCAGCTAGATCTAATGTCTCTATTATATTATGACAGACCAGCTAGATCTAATGTCTCTATTATATTATGACAGACCAGCTAGATCTAATGTCTCTATTATATTATGACAGACCAGCTAGATCTAATGTCTCTATTATATTATGACAGACCAGCTAGATCTAATGTCTCTATTATATAATGACAGACCAGCTAGATCTAATGTCTCTATTACATTATGACAGACCAGCTAGATCTAATGTCTCTATTATATTATGACAGACCAGCTAGATCTAATGTCTCTATTATATTATGACAGACCAGCTAGATCTAATGTCTCTATTATATTATGACAGACCAGCTAGATCTAATGTCTCTATTATATTATGACAGACCAGCTAGATCTAATGTCTCTATTACATTATGACAGACCAGCTAGATCTAATGTCTCTATTATATTATGACAGACCAGCTAGATCTAATGTCTCTATTATATTATGACAGACCAGCTAGATCTAATGTCTCTATTATATTATGACAGACCAGCTAGATCTAATGTCTCTATTATATTATGACAGACCAGCTAGATCTAATGTCTCTATTATATTATGACAGACCAGCTAGATCTAATGTCTCTATTATATTATGACAGACCAGCTAGATCTAATGTCTCTATTATATTATGACAGACCAGCTAGATCTAATGTCTCTATTACATTATGACAGACCAGCTAGATCTAATGTCTCTATTATATAATGACAGACCAGCTAGATCTAATGTCTCTATTATATTATGACAGACCAGCTAGATCTAATGTCTCTATTATATTATGACAGACCAGCTAGATCTAATGTCTCTATTATATTATGACAGACCAGCTAGATCTACATGTCTCTATTATATTATGACAGACCAGCTAGATCTAATGTCTCTATTATATTATGACAGACCAGCTAGATCTAATGTCTCTATTACATTATGACAGACCAGCTAGATCTAATGTCTCTATTATATTATGACAGACCAGCTAGATCTACTGTCTCTATTATATAATGACAGACCAGCTAGATCTAATGTCTCTATTATATTATGACAGACCAGCTAGATCTAATGTCTCTATTATATTATGACAGACCAGCTAGATCTAATGTCTCTATTATATTATGACAGACCAGCTAGATCTAATGTCTCTATTATATTATGACAGACCAGCTAGATCTAATGTCTCTATTACATTATGACAGACCAGCTAGATCTACATGTCTCTATTATATTATGACAGACCAGCTAGATCTACTGTCTCTATTATATTATGACAGACCAGCTAGATCTAACTGTCTCTATTATATTATGACAGACCAGCTAGATCTAATGTCTCTATTATATTATGACAGACCAGCTAGATCTAATGTCTCTATTATATTATGACAGACCAGCTAGATCTAATGTCTCTATTATATTATGACAGACCAGCTAGATCTAATGTCTCTATTATATTATGACAGACCAGCTAGATCTACTGTCTCTATTATATTATGACAGACCAGCTAGATCTAATGTCTCTATTATATTATGACAGACCAGCTAGATCTAATGTCTCTATTATATTATGACAGACCAGCTAGATCTAATGTCTCTATTATATTATGACAGACCAGCTAGATCTACTGTCTCTATTACATTATGACAGACCAGCTAGATCTAATGTCTCTATTATATTATGACAGACCAGCTAGATCTAATGTCTCTATTATATAATGACAGACCAGCTAGATCTAATGTCTCTATTATATTATGACAGACCAGCTAGATCTAATGTCTCTATTATATTATGACAGACCAGCTAGATCTAATGTCTCTATTATATTATGACAGACCAGCTAGATCTACTGTCTCTATTATATTATGACAGACCAGCTAGATCTAATGTCTCTATTATATTATGACAGACCAGCTAGATCTACATGTCTCTATTATATTATGACAGACCAGCTAGATCTAATGTCTCTATTATATTATGACAGACCAGCTAGATCTACTGTCTCTATTATATTATGACAGACCAGCTAGATCTAATGTCTCTATTATATTATGACAGACCAGCTAGATCTACATGTCTCTATTATATTATGACAGACCAGCTAGATCTAATGTCTCTATTATATTATGACAGACCAGCTAGATCTAATGTCTCTATTATATTATGACAGACCAGCTAGATCTACTGTCTCTATTACATTATGACAGACCAGCTAGATCTAATGTCTCTATTATATTATGACAGACCAGCTAGATCTAATGTCTCTATTATATTATGACAGACCAGCTAGATCTAATGTCTCTATTATATTATGACAGACCAGCTAGATCTAATGTCTCTATTATATTATGACAGACCAGCTAGATCTAATGTCTCTATTATATTATGACAGACCAGCTAGATCTAATGTCTCTATTATATTATGACAGACCAGCTAGATCTAATGTCTCTATTATATTATGACAGACCAGCTAGATCTAATGTCTCTATTATATTATGACAGACCAGCTAGATCTAATGTCTCTATTATATTATGACAGACCAGCTAGATCTACATGTCTCTATTATATTATGACAGACCAGCTAGATCTACTGTCTCTATTATATAATGACAGACCAGCTAGATCTACTGTCTCTATTATATTATGACAGACCAGCTAGATCTACATGTCTCTATTATATTATGACAGACCAGCTAGATCTAATGTCTCTATTATATTATGACAGACCAGCTAGATCTACTGTCTCTATTATATTATGACAGACCAGCTAGATCTACTGTCTCTATTATATTATGACAGACCAGCTAGATCTACTGTCTCTATTATATTATGACAGACCAGCTAGATCTACATGTCTCTATTATATTATGACAGACCAGCTAGATCTACTGTCTCTATTATATTATGACAGACCAGCTAGATCTAATGTCTCTATTATATTATGACAGACCAGCTAGATCTACATGTCTCTATTATATTATGACAGACCAGCTAGATCTACTGTCTCTATTATATTATGACAGACCAGCTAGATCTAATGTCTCTATTATATTATGACAGACCAGCTAGATCTACTGTCTCTATTATATTATGACAGACCAGCTAGATCTAATGTCTCTATTATATTATGACAGACCAGCTAGATCTACATGTCTCTATTATATTATGACAGACCAGCTAGATCTAATGTCTCTATTATATTATGACAGACCAGCTAGATCTAATGTCTCTATTATATTATGACAGACCAGCTAGATCTAATGTCTCTATTATATTATGACAGACCAGCTAGATCTACATGTCTCTATTATATTATGACAGACCAGCTAGATCTACTGTCTCTATTATATTATGACAGACCAGCTAGATCTACTGTCTCTATTATATTATGACAGACCAGCTAGATCTACATGTCTCTATTATATTATGACAGACCAGCTAGATCTACTGTCTCTATTATATTATGACAGACCAGCTAGATCTACTGTCTCTATTATATTATGACAGACCAGCTAGATCTACTGTCTCTATTATATAATGACAGACCAGCTAGACCTACTGTCTCCATTATATTATGACAGACCAGCTAGATCCACTGTCTCTATTATATTATGACAGACCAGCTAGATCTACTGCCTCTATTATATTATGACAGACCAGCTAGATCTACTGTCTCTATTATACAATGACAGACCAGCTAGATCTACTGTCTCTATTATATTATGACAGACCAGCTAGATCTACATGTATCTATTATATTATGACAGACCAGCTAGATCTACTGTCTCTATTATATTATGACAGACCAGCTAGATCTACTGTCTCTATTATATTATGACAGACCAGCTAGATCTAATGTCTCTATTATATTATGACAGACCAGCTAGATCTAATGTCTCTATTATATTATGACAGACCAGCTAGATCTACTGTCTCTATTATATAATGACAGACCAGCTAGATCTACTGTCTCTATTATATTATGACAGACCAGCTAGATCTACTGTCTCTATTATATTATGACAGACCAGCTAGATCTACAGTATCTATTATATTATGACAGGCCAGCTAGATCTACTGTCTCTATTATATTATGACAGACCAGCTAGATCTAATGTCTCTATTACATTATGACAGACCAGCTAGATCTAATGGCTCTATTATATTATGACAGACCAGCTAGATCTACTGTCTCTATTATATTATGACAGACCAGCTAGATCTAATGTCTCTATTATATTATGACAGACCAGCTAGATCTACTGTCACTATTATTTTATGACAGACCAGCTAGATCTACTGTCTCTATTATATTATGACAGACCAGCTAGATCTACTGTCTCTATTATATTATGACAGACCAGCTAGATCTACTGTCTCTATTATATTATGACAGACCAGCTAGATCTAATGTCTCTATTATATTATGACAGGCCAGCTAGATCTACTGTCTCTATTATATTATGACAGACCAGCTAGATCTAATGTCTCTATTATATTATGACAGACCAGCTAGATCTAATGTCTCTATTATATTATGACAGACCAGCTAGATCTACTGTCTCTATTATATAATGACAGACCAGCTAGATCTACTGCCTCTATTATATTATGACAGACCAGCTAGATCTACAGTATCTATTATATTATGACAGACCAGCTAGATCTACAGTATCTATTATATTATGACAGGCCAGCTAGATCTACTGTCTCTATTATATTATGACAGACCAGCTAGATCTAATGTCTCTATTATATTATGACAGACCAGCTAGATCCACTGTCTCTATTATACAATGACAGACCAGCTAGATCTACTGCCTCTATTATATTATGACAGACCAGCTAGATCTACTGTCTCTATTATACAATGACAGACCAGCTAGATCTACTGCCTCTATTATATTATGACAGAGCAGCTAGATGTACAGTATCTATTATATTATGACAGACCAGCTAGATCTACTGTCTCTATTATATTATGACAGGCCAGGTAGATCTACTGTCTCTATTATATTATGATAGACCAGCTAGATCTAATGTCTCTATTACATTATGACAGACCAGCTAGATATACTGCCTCTATTATATTATGACAGACCAGCTAGATCTACAGTATCTATTATATTATGACAGACTAGCTAGATCAACTGTCTCTATTATTTTATGACAGACCAGCTAGATATATTGTCTCTATTATATTATGACAGACCAGCTAGATATACTGTCTCTATTATATCATGACAGACCAGCTAGATCTACAGTATCTATTATATTATGACAGACCAGCTAGATCTACAGTATCTATTATATTATGACAGACCAGCTAGATCCACAGTATCTATTATATTATGACAGGCCAGCTAGATCTACTGTCTCTATTATATTATGACAGACCAGCTAGATCTAATGTCTCTATTACATTATGACAGACCAGCTAGATCTAATGGCTCTATTATATTATGACAGACCAGCTAGATCTACTGTCTCTATTATATAATGACAGCCCAGCTAGATATAATGTCTCTATTATATTATGACAAACCAGCTAGATCTACTGTCACTATTGTTTTATGACAGACCAGCTAGATCTACTGTCTCTATTATATTATGACAGACCAGGTAGATCTACTGTCTCTATTATATTATGACAGACCAGCTAGATATACTGTCTCTATTATATTATAACAGACCAGCTAGATCTAATGTCTCTATTATATTATGACAGACCAGCTAGATCTATTGTCTCTATTATATAATGACAGACCAGCTAGATCTAATGTCTCTATTATATTATGACAGACCAGCTAGATCTACTGTCTCTATTATACAATGACAGACCAGCTAGATCTACTGCCTCTATTATATTATGACAGAGCAGCTAGATGTACAGTATCTATTATATTATGACAGACCAGCTAGATCTACTGTCTCTATTATATTATGACAGACCAGCTAGATCTACTGTCTCTATTATATTATGACAGACCAGCTAGATCCACTGTCTCTATTATATTATGACAGACCAGCTAGATCTACTGTCTCTATTATATTATGACAGACCAGCTAGATCTACTGTCTCTATTATACAATGACAGACCAGCTAGATCTACTGCCTCTATTATATTATGACAGAGCAGCTAGATCTACAGTATCTATTATATTATGACAGACCAGCTAGATCTACTGTCTCTATTATATTATGACAGACCAGCTAGATCTACTGTCTCTATTATATTATGACAGACCAGCTAGATCTAATGTCTCTATTACATTATGACAGACCAGCTAGATCTAATGCCTCTATTATATTATGACAGACCAGCTAGATCTACTGTCTCTATTATATTATGACAGACCAGCTAGATCTACTGTCTCTATTATATTATGACAGACCAGCTAGATCTACTGTCTCTATTATATTATGACAGACCAGCTAGATCTACTGTCTCTATTATATTATGACAGACCAGCTAGATCTACTGTCTCTATTATATTATGACAGACCAGCTAGATCTAATGTCTCTATTATATTATGACAGACCAGCTAGATCTACAGTATCTATTATATTATGACAGACCAGCTAGATCTACTGTCTCTATTATATTATGACAGACCAGCTAGATCTAATGTCTCTATTATATTATGACAGACCAGCTAGATCTAATGTCTCTATTATATTATGACAGACCAGCTAGATCTACTGTCTCTATTATATAATGACAGACCAGCTAGATCTACTGTCTCTATTATATTATGACAGACCAGCTAGATCTACTGTCTCTATTATATTATGACAGACCAGCTAGATCTAATGTCTCTATTATATTATGACAGACCAGCTAGATCTACTGTCTCTATTATATTATGACAGATCAGCTAGATATACTGTCTCTATTATATTATGACAGACCAGCTAGATCTAATGTCTCTATTATATTATGACAGACCAGCTAGATCTACTGTCTCTATTATATAATGACAGACCAGCTAGATCTACTGTCTCTATTATATTATGACAGACCAGCTAGATCTACTGTCTCTATTATACTATGACAGACCAGCTAGATCTACTGCCTCTATTATATTATGACAGAGCAGCTAGATGTACAGTATCTATTATATTATGACAGACCAGCTAGATCTAATGTCTCTATTATATTATGACAGACCAGCTAGATCTACAGTCTCTATTATATTATGACAGACCAGCTAGATCTACAGTCTCTATTATATTATGACAGACCAGCTAGATCTACTGTCTCTATTATATTATGCCAGACCAGCTAGATCTAATGTCTCTATTACATTATGACAGACCAGCTAGATCTAATGTCTCTATTATATTATGACAGACCAGCTAGATCTAATGTCTCTATTATATTATGACAGACCAGCTAGATATAATGTCTCTATTATATTATGACAGACCAGCTAGATCTACTGTCTCTATTATATTATGACAGACCAGCTAGATCTACTGTCTCTATTATATTATGACAGACCAGCTAGATCTACTGTCTCTATTATATTATGACAGACCAGCTAGATCTACTGTCTCTATTATATTATGACAGCCCAGATAGATCTACTGTCTCTATTATATTATGACAGACCAGCTAGATCTACTGTCTCTATTATATTATGACAGACCAGCTAGATATACTGCCTCTATTATATTATGACAGACCAGCTAGATCTACAGTCTCTATTATATTATGACAGACCAGCTAGATCTACTGTCTCTATTATATTATGACAGACCAGCTACATCTACTGTCTCTATTATATTATGACAGACCAGCTAGATATATTGTCTCTATTATATTATGACAGACCAGCTAGATCTACTGTCTCTATTACATTATGACAGACCAGCTAGATCTACTGTCTCTATTATATTATGACAGACCAGCTAGATCTACTGTCTCTATTATACAATGACAGACCAGCTAGATCTACTGCCTCTATTATATTATGACAGAGCAGCTAGATGTACAGTATCTATTATGTTATGACAGACCAGCTAGATCTACTGTCTCTATTATATTATGACAGACCAGCTAGATCTACTGTCTCTATTATATTATGACAGGCCAGCTAGATCTAATGTCTCTATTACATTATGACAGACCAGCTAGATCTAATGTCTCTATTATATTATAACAGACCAGCTAGATCTACTGTCTCTATTATATTATGACAGACCAGCTAGATCTACTGTCTCTATTATATAATGACAGACCAGCTAGATATACTGCCTCTATTATATTATGACAGACCAGCTAGATCTACAGTATCTATTATATTATGACAGACCAGCTAGATCAACTGTCTCTATTATTTTATGACAGACCAGCTAGATATATTGTCTCTATTATATTATGACAGACCAGCTAGATCTACTGTCTCTATTATATTATGACAGACCAGCTAGATCTACTGTCTCTATTATATTATGACAGACCAGCTAGATCTACTGTCTCTATTATATTATGACAGACCAGCTAGATCTACTGTCTCTATTATATTATGACAGCCCAGCTAGATCTAATGTCTCTATTACATTATGACAGACCAGCTAGATCTAATGTCTCTATTATATTATGACAGACCAGCTAGATCTACTGTCTCTATTATATAATGACAGACCAGCTAGATCTATTGTCTCTATTATATTATGACAAACCAGCTAGATATACTGTCACTATTGGTTATGACAGACCAGCTAGATCTACTGTCTCTATTATATTATGACAGACCAGCTAGATATACTGTCTCTATTATATTATGACAGACCAGCTAGATCTAATGTCTCTATTATATTATAACAGACCAGCTAGATCTACAGTCTCTATTATATTATGACAGACCAGCTAGATCTACTGTCTCTATTATATTATGACAGACCAGCTAGATCTACTGTCTCTATTATATAATGACAGACCAGTTAGATATACTGTCCCTAGTATATTATGACAGACCAGCTAGATCTACAGTCTCTATTATATTATGACAGACCAGCTAGATCTACTGTCTCTATTATATTATGACAGACCAGCTAGATCTACTGTCTCTATTATATTATGACAGACCAGCTAGATATATTGTCTCTATTATATTATGACAGACCAGCTAGATCTAATGTCTCTATTATATTATGACAGACCAGCTAGATCCACTGTCTCTATTATACAATGACAGACCAGCTAGATCTACTGCCTCTATTATATTATGACAGACCAGCTAGATCTACTGTCTCTATTATATTATGACAGACCAGCTAGATCTACTGCCTCTATTATATTATGACAGAGCAGCTAGATGTACAGTATCGATTATATTATGACAGACCAGCTAGATCTACTGTCTCTATTATATTATGACAGGCCAGCTAGATCTACTGTCTCTATTATGTTATGACAGACCAGCTAGATCTAATGTCTCTATTATATTATGACAGACCAGCTAGATCTACTGTCTCTATTATATAATGACAGACCAGCTAGATATACTGCCTCTATTATATTATGACAGACCAGCTAGATCTACAGTATCTATTATATTATGACAGACCAGCTAGATCTAATGTCTCTATTATATTATGACAGACCAGCTAGATCTACTGTCTCTATTATATAATGACAGACCAGCTAGATATACTGCCTCTATTATATTATGACAGACCAGCTAGATCTACAGTATCTATTATATTATGACAGACTAGCTAGATCAACTGTCTCTATTATTTTATGACAGACCAGCTAGATATATTGTCTCTATTATATTATGACAGACCAGCTAGATATACTGTCTCTATTATATCATGACAGACCAGCTAGATCTACAGTATCTATTATATTATGACAGACCAGCTAGATCTACAGTATCTATTATATTATGACAGACCAGCTAGATCTACAGCATCTATTATATTATGACAGGCCAGCTAGATCTACTGTCTCTATTATATTATGACAGACCAGCTAGATCTAATGTCTCTATTACATTATGACAGACCAGCTAGATCTAATGGCTCTATTATATTATGACAGACCAGCTAGATCTACTGTCTCTATTATATAATGACAGCCCAGCTAGATATAATGTCTCTATTATATTATGACAAACCAGCTAGATCTACTGTCACTATTGTTTTATGACAGACCAGCTAGATCTACTGTCTCTATTATATTATGACAGACCAGCTAGATCTACAGTATCTATTATATTATGACAGACCAGCTAGATCTACTGTCTCTATTATATTATGACAGCCCAGATAGATCTACAGTCTCTATTATATTATGACAGACCAGCTAGATCTACTGTCTCTATTATATAATGACAGACCAGCTAGATATACTGCCTCTATTATATTATGACAGACCAGCTAGATCTACTGTCTCTATTATATTATGACAGACCAGCTACATCTACTGTCTCTATTATATTATGACAGACCAGCTAGATATATTGTCTCTATTATATTATGACAGACCAGCTAGATCTACTGTCTCTATTACACAATGACAGACCAGCTAGATCTACTGCCTCTATTATATTATGACAGACCAGCTAGATCTACTGTCTCTATTATACAATGACAGACCAGCTAGATCTACTGCCTCTATTATATTATGACAGAGCAGCTAGATGTACAGTATCTATTATGTTATGACAGACCAGCTAGATCTACTGTCTCTATTATATTATGACAGACCAGCTAGATCTACTGTCTCTATTATATTATGACAGACCAGCTAGATCTAATGTCTCTATTACATTATGACAGACCAGCTAGATCTAATGTCTCTATTATATTATAACAGACCAGCTAGATCTACTGTCTCTATTATATTATGACAGACCAGCTAGATCTAATGTCTCTATTATATTATGACAGACCAGCTAGATATACTGCCTCTATTATATTATGACAGACCAGCTAGATCTACAGTCTCTATTATATTATGACAGACCAGCTAGATCAACTGTCTCTATTATTTTATGACAGACCAGCTAGATATATTGTCTCTATTATATTATGACAGACCAGCTAGATATACTGTCTCTATTATATCATGACAGACCAGCTAGATCTACAGTATCTATTATATTATGACAGACCAGCTAGATCTAATGTCTCTATTATATTATGACAGACCAGCTAGATCTAATGTCTCTATTATATTATGACAGCCCAGCTAGATCTAATGTCTCTATTACATTATGACAGACCAGCTAGATCTAATGTCTCTATTATATTATGACAGACCAGCTAGATCTACTGTCTCTATTATATTATATTATGACAGACCAGCTAGATATACTGTCACTATTGGTTATGACAGACCAGCTAGATCTACTGTCTCTATTATATTATGACAGACCAGGTAGATCTACTGTCTCTATTATATTATGACAGACCAGCTAGATATACTGTCTCTATTATATTATAACAGACCAGCTAGATCTAATGTCTCTATTATATTATGACAGACCAGCTAGATCTACTGTCTCTATTATATTATGACAGACCAGCTAGATCTACTGTCTCTATTATATAATGACAGACCAGTTAGATATACTGCCCCTAGTATATTATGACAGACCAGCTAGATCTACAGTCTCTATTATATTATGACAGACCAGCTAGATCTACTGTCTCTATTATATTATGACAGACCAGCTAGATCTACTGTCTCTATTATATTATGACAGACCAGCTAGATATATTGTCTCTATTATATTATGACAGACCAGCTAGATCTAATGTCTCTATTATATTATGACAGACCAGCTAGATCCACTGTCTCTATTATATAATGACAGACCAGCTAGATCTACTGTCTCTATTATATTATGACAGACCAGCTAGATCTACTGTCTCTATTATATTATGACAGACCAGCTAGATCTACTGTCTCTATTATATTATGACAGACCAGCTAGATCTACTGTATCGATTATATTATGACAGACCAGCTAGATCTACTGTCTCTATTATATTATGACAGACCAGCTAGATCTACTGTCTCTATTATGTTATGACAGACCAGCTAGATCTAATGTCTCTATTATATTATGACAGACCAGCTAGATCTACTGTCTCTATTATATTATGACAGACCAGCTAGATCTACTGTCTCTATTATATTATGACAGACCAGCTAGATCTACAGTATCTATTATATTATGACAGACCAGCTAGATCTAATGTCTCTATTATATTATGACAGACCAGCTAGATCTACTGTCTCTATTATATTATGACAGACCAGCTAGATATACTGTCTCTATTATATTATGACAGACCAGCTAGATCTACAGTATCTATTATATTATGACAGACCAGCTAGATCTAATGTCTCTATTATATTATGACAGACCAGCTAGATCTACAGTCTCTATTATATTATGACAGACCAGCTAGATCTACTGTCTCTATTATATTATGACAGACCAGCTAGATCTAATGTCTCTATTACATTATGACAGACCAGCTAGATCTACTGTCTCTATTATATAATGACAGACCAGCTAGATCTACTGCCTCTATTATATTATGACAGACCAGCTAGATCTACATGTCTCTATTATATTATGACAGACCAGCTAGATCTACTGTCTCTATTATATTATGACAGACCAGCTAGATCTAATGTCTCTATTACATTATGACAGACCAGCTAGATCTACTGTCTCTATTATATTATGACAGACCAGCTAGATCTACTGTCTCTATTATATTATGACAGACCAGCTAGATCTACTGTCTCTATTATATTATGACAGACCAGCTAGATCTACTGTCTCTATTATATTATGACAGACCAGCTAGATCTACTGTCTCTATTATATTATGACAGACCAGCTAGATCTACTGTCTCTATTATATTATGACAGACCAGCTAGATCTACTGTCTCTATTATATTATGACAGACCAGCTAGATCTACTGTCTCTATTATATTATGACAGACCAGCTAGATCTACATGTCTCTATTATATTATGACAGACCAGCTAGATCTACTGTCTCTATTATATTATGACAGACCAGCTAGATCTACTGTCTCTATTATATTATGACAGACCAGCTAGATCTACTGTCTCTATTATATTATGACAGACCAGCTAGATCTAATGTCTCTATTACATTATGACAGACCAGCTAGATCTAATGTCTCTATTATATTATGACAGACCAGCTAGATCTACTGTCTCTATTATATTATGACAGACCAGCTAGATCTAATGTCTCTATTATATAATGACAGACCAGCTAGATCTAATGTCTCTATTATATTATGACAGACCAGCTAGATCTACTGTCTCTATTATATTATGACAGACCAGCTAGATCTACTGTCTCTATTATATTATGACAGACCAGCTAGATCTACTGTCTCTATTATATTATGACAGACCAGCTAGATCTACTGTCTCTATTATATTATGACAGACCAGCTAGATCTACTGTCTCTATTATATTATGACAGACCAGCTAGATCTACTGTCTCTATTATATTATGACAGACCAGCTAGATCTACTGTCTCTATTATATTATGACAGACCAGCTAGATATACTGTCTCTATTATATTATGACAGACCAGCTAGATCTAATGTCTCTATTATATTATGACAGACCAGCTAGATCTACTGTCTCTATTATATTATGACAGACCAGCTAGATCTAATGTCTCTATTATATTATGACAGACCAGCTAGATCTACTGTCTCTATTATATTATGACAGACCAGCTAGATCTAATGTCTCTATTATATTATGACAGACCAGCTAGATCTACAGTCTCTATTATATTATGACAGACCAGCTAGATCTACTGTCTCTATTATATTATGACAGACCAGCTAGATCTAATGTCTCTATTATATTATGACAGACCAGCTAGATCTAATGTCTCTATTATATTATGACAGACCAGCTAGATCTAATGTCTCTATTATATTATGACAGACCAGCTAGATCTACTGTCTCTATTATATAATGACAGACCAGCTAGATCTACTGTCTCTATTATATTATGACAGACCAGCTAGATCTACTGTCTCTATTATATTATGACAGACCAGCTAGATCTAATGTCTCTATTATATTATGACAGACCAGCTAGATCTAATGTCTCTATTATATTATGACAGACCAGCTAGATCTACTGTCTCTATTATATTATGACAGACCAGCTAGATCTAATGTCTCTATTATATTATGACAGACCAGCTAGATCTACTGTCTCTATTATATTATGACAGACCAGCTAGATATAATGTCTCTATTATATTATGACAGACCAGCTAGATCTACTGTCTCTATTATATTATGACAGACCAGCTAGATCTACTGTCTCTATTATATTATGACAGACCAGCTAGATCTACTGTCTCTATTATATTATGACAGACCAGCTAGATCTACTGTCTCTATTATATTATGACAGACCAGCTAGATCTACTGTCTCTATTATATTATGACAGACCAGCTAGATCTACTGTCTCTATTATATTATGACAGACCAGCTAGATCTACTGTCTCTATTATATTATGACAGACCAGCTAGATCTACTGTCTCTATTATATTATGACAGACCAGCTAGATCTACTGTCTCTATTATATTATGACAGACCAGCTAGATCTACATGTCTCTATTATATTATGACAGACCAGCTAGATCTACTGTCTCTATTATATTATGACAGACCAGCTAGATCTACTGTCTCTATTATATTATGACAGACCAGCTAGATCTACATGTCTCTATTATATTATGACAGACCAGCTAGATCTACTGTCTCTATTATATTATGACAGACCAGCTAGATCTACTGTCTCTATTATATTATGACAGACCAGCTAGATCTACTGTCTCTATTATATAATGACAGACCAGCTAGATCTACTGTCTCTATTATATTATGACAGACCAGCTAGATCTACTGTCTCTATTATATAATGACAGACCAGCTAGATCTACTGTCTCTATTATATTATGACAGACCAGCTAGATCTACTGTCTCTATTATATTATGACAGACCAGCTAGATCTACTGTCTCTATTATATTATGACAGACCAGCTAGATCTACTGTCTCTATTATATTATGACAGACCAGCTAGATCTAACTGTCTCTATTATATTATGACAGACCAGCTAGATCTAATGTCTCTATTATATTATGACAGACCAGCTAGATCTACTGTCTCTATTATATTATGACAGACCAGCTAGATCTACTGTCTCTATTATATTATGACAGACCAGCTAGATCTACTGTCTCTATTATATTATGACAGACCAGCTAGATCTACTGTCTCTATTATATTATGACAGACCAGCTAGATCTAATGTCTCTATTATATTATGACAGACCAGCTAGATCTAATGTCTCTATTATATTATGACAGACCAGCTAGATCTACTGTCTCTATTATATTATGACAGACCAGCTAGATCTACTGTCTCTATTATATTATGACAGACCAGCTAGATCTACTGTCTCTATTATATTATGACAGACCAGCTAGATCTACTGTCTCTATTATATTATGACAGACCAGCTAGATCTACTGTCTCTATTATATTATGACAGACCAGCTAGATCTACTGTCTCTATTATATTATGACAGACCAGCTAGATCTACTGTCTCTATTATATTATGACAGACCAGCTAGATCTACTGTCTCTATTATATTATGACAGACCAGCTAGATCTACTGTCTCTATTATATTATGACAGACCAGCTAGATCTACTGTCTCTATTATATTATGACAGACCAGCTAGATCTACTGTCTCTATTATATTATGACAGACCAGCTAGATCTACTGTCTCTATTATATTATGACAGACCAGCTAGATCTACTGTCTCTATTATATTATGACAGACCAGCTAGATCTACTGTCTCTATTATATTATGACAGACCAGCTAGATCTACTGTCTCTATTATATTATGACAGACCAGCTAGATCTACTGTCTCTATTATATAATGACAGACCAGCTAGATCTACTGTCTCTATTATATTATGACAGACCAGCTAGATCTACTGTCTCTATTATATTATGACAGACCAGCTAGATCTACTGTCTCTATTATATTATGACAGACCAGCTAGATCTACTGTCTCTATTATATTATGACAGACCAGCTAGATCTAATGTCTCTATTACATTATGACAGACCAGCTAGATCTACTGTCTCTATTATATAATGACAGACCAGCTAGATCTACTGTCTCTATTATATTATGACAGACCAGCTAGATCTACTGTCTCTATTATATTATGACAGACCAGCTAGATCTAATGTCTCTATTATATTATGACAGACCAGCTAGATCTACTGTCTCTATTATATTATGACAGACCAGCTAGATCTAATGTCTCTATTATATTATGACAGACCAGCTAGATCTACTGTCTCTATTATATTATGACAGACCAGCTAGATCTAATGTCTCTATTATATTATGACAGACCAGCTAGATCTAATGTCTCTATTATATTATGACAGACCAGCTAGATCTAGTGTCTCTATTATATTATGACAGACCAGCTAGATCTACTGTCTCTATTATATTATGACAGACCAGCTAGATCTACTGTCTCTATTATATTATGACAGACCAGCTAGATCTACTGTCTCTATTATATTATGACAGACCAGCTAGATCTACTGTCTCTATTATATTGTGACAGACCAGCTAGATCTACTGTCTCTATTATATTATGACAGACCAGCTAGATCTACTGTCTCTATTATATTATGACAGACCAGCTCGATCTACTGTCTCTATTATATTATGAAAAACCAGCTAAATCTACTGTCTCTATTATATTATGACAGACCAGCTAGATCTACTGTCTCTATTATATTATGACAGACCAGCTAGATCTAATGTCTCTATTATATTATGACAGACCAGCTAGATCTAATGTCTCTTTTACATTATGACAGACCAGCTAGATCTACTGTCTCTATTATATTATGACAGACCAGCTAGATATACTGGCTCTATTATATAATGACAGACCAGCTAGATCTACTGTCTCTATTATATTATGACAGACCAGCTAGATCTACTGTCTCTATTATATTATGACAAACCAGCTAGATATACTGTCTCTATTATATTATGACAGACCAGCTAGATCTACAGTATCTATTATATTATGACAGACCAGCTAGATCTACTGTCTCTATTATATTATGACAGACAAGCTCGATCTACTGTCTCTTTTATATTATGACAGACCAGCTAGATCTACTGTCTCTTTTATATTATGACAGACCAGCTAGATCTATTGTCTCTATTATATTATGACAGACCAGCTAGATCTACTGTCTCTTTTATATTATGACAGACCACCTAGATCTACTGTTACTATTATATAATGACAGACAAGCTCGATCTACTGTCTCTATTATATTATGACAAACCAGCTAAATCTACTGTCTCTATTATATTATGAAAAACCAGCCAAATCTACTGTCTCTATTATATTATGACATACCAGCTAAATATACTGTCTCTTTAATATTATGACAGACCAGCTAGATCTACTGTCTCTATTATATTGTGACAGACCAGCTAGATCTACTGTCTCTTTTTTATTATGACAGACCAGCTAGATCTACTGTCTCTATTATAAAATGACAGACCAGCTCGATCTACTGTCTCTATTATATTATGAAAAACTAGCTAAATCTACTGTCTCTATTATATTATGACATAACAGCTAGATCTACTGTCTCTATTATATTATGACAGACCAGCTAGATCTAATGTCTCTATTATATTATGACAGACCAGCTAGATCTAATGTCTCTATTACATTATGACAGACCAGCTAGATCTACTGTCTCTATTATATTATGACAAACCAGCTAGATCTACTGTCTCTATTATATTATGACAAACCAGCTAGATATACTGTCTCTATTATATTATGACAGACCAGCTAGATCTACTGTCTCTATTATATTATGACAGACCAGCTAGATCTACTGTCTCTATTATATTATGACAGACCAGCTAGATCTACTGTCTCTATTATATTATGACAGACCAGCTAGATCTACTGTCTCTATTATATTATGACAGACCAGCTAGATCTATTGTCTCTATTATATTATGACAGACCAGCTAGATCTACTGTCTCTATTATATTATGACAGACCACCTAGATCTACTGTCTCTATTATATTATGACAGACCAGCTCGATCTATTATTATATTATGACAAACCAGCTAAATCTACTGTCTCTATTATATTATGACAGACCAGCCAAATCTACTGTCTCTATTATATTATGACAGACCAGCTAGATCTACTGTCTCTATTATATTATGACAGACCAGCTAGATCTACTGTCTCTATTATATTGTGACAGACCAGCTAGATCTACTGTCTCTATTATATTATGACAGACCAGCTAGATCTACTGTCTCTATTATATTATGACAGACCAGCTCGATCTACTGTCTCTATTATATTATGACAGACCAGCTAGATCTACTGTCTCTATTATATTATGACAGACCAGCTAGATCTAATGTCTCTTTTACATTATGGCAGACCAGCTAGATCTACTGTCTCTATTATATTATGACAGACCAGCTAGATCTACTGTCTCTATTATATTATGACAGACCAGCTAGATCTAATGTCTCTATTATATTATGACAGACCAGCTAAATCTACTGTCTCTATTATATTATGACAAACCAGCTAGATATACTGTCTCTATTATATTATGACAGACCAGCTAGATCTACAGTATCTATTATATTATGACAAACCAGCTAGATCTACTGTCTCTATTATATTATGACAGACAAGCTCGATCTACTGTCTCTATTATATTATGACAGACCAGCTAGATCTACTGTCTCTATTATATTATGACAGACCAGCTAGATCTATTGTCTCTATTATATTATGACAGACCAGCTAGATCTACTGTCTCTATTATATTATGACAGACCACCTAGATCTACTGTCTCTATTATATTATGACAGACCAGCTAGATCTACTGTCTCTATTATATTATGACAGACCAGCTAGATCTACTGTCTCTATTATATTATGACAGACCAGCTAGATCTACTGTCTCTATTATATTATGACAGACCAGCTAAATATACTGTCTCTATTATATTATGACAGACCAGCTAGATCTAATGTCTCTATTATATTATGACAGACCAGCTAGATCTACTGTCTCTATTATATTATGACAGACCAGCTAGATCTACTGTCTCTATTATATTATGACAGACCAGCTCGATCTACTGTCTCTATTATATTATGACAGACCAGCTAAATCTACTGTCTCTATTATATTATGACATAACAGCTAGATCTACTGTCTCTATTATATTATGACAGACCAGCTAGATCTACTGTCTCTATTATATTATGACAGACCAGCTAGATCTAATGTCTCTTTTACATTATAACAGACCACCTAGATCTACTGTCTCTATTATATAATGACAGACAAGCTCGATGTACTGTCTCTATTATATTATGAAAAACCAGCTAAATCTACTGTCTCTATTATATTATGACAGACCAGCTAGATCTACTGTCTCTATTATATTATGACAAACCAGCTAGATATACTGTCTCTATTATATTATGACAGACCAGCTAGATCTACAGTATCTATTATATTATGACAGACCAGCTAGATCTACTGTCTCTATTATATTATGACAGACAAGCTCGATCTACTGTCTCTTTTATATTATGACAGACCAGCTAGATCTACTGTCTCTTTTATATTATGACAGACCAGCTAGATCTATTGTCTCTATTATATTATGACAGACCAGCTAGATCTACTGTCTCTTTTATATTATGACAGACCACCTAGATCTACTGTTACTATTATATAATGACAGACAAGCTCGATCTACTGTCTCTATTATATTATGACAAACCAGCTAAATCTACTGTCTCTATTATATTATGAAAAACCAGCCAAATCTACTGTCTCTATTATATTATGACATACCAGCTAAATATACTGTCTCTTTAATATTATGACAGACCAGCTAGATCTACTGTCTCTATTATATTGTGACAGACCAGCTAGATCTACTGTCTCTTTTTTATTATGACAGACCAGCTAGATCTACTGTCTCTATTATAAAATGACAGACCAGCTCGATCTACTGTCTCTATTATATTATGAAAAACTAGCTAAATCTACTGTCTCTATTATATTATGACATAACAGCTAGATCTACTGTCTCTATTATATTATGACAGACCAGCTAGATCTACTGTCTCTATTATATTATGACAGACCAGCTAGATCTAATGTCTCTTTTACATTATAACAGACCACCTAGATCTACTGTCTCTATTATATAATGACAGACAAGCTCGATGTACTGTCTCTATTATATTATGAAAAACCAGCTAAATCTACTGTCTCTATTATATTATGAAAAACAAGCTAAATCTACTGTCTCTATTATATTATGACAAACCAGCTAGATATACTGTCTCTATTATATTATGACAGACCAGCTAGATCTACAGTATCTATTATATTATGACAGACCAGCTAGATCTACTGTCTCTATTATATTATGACAGACAAGCTCGATCTACTGTCTCTTTTATATTATGACAGACCAGCTAGATCTACTGTCTCTTTTATATTATGACAGACCAGCTAGATCTATTGTCTCTATTATATTATGACAGACCAGCTAGATCTACTGTCTCTTTTATATTATGACAGACCACCTAGATCTACTGTTACTATTATATAATGACAGACAAGCTCGATCTACTGTCTCTATTATATTATGACAAACCAGCTAAATCTACTGTCTCTATTATATTATGAAAAACCAGCCAAATCTACTGTCTCTATTATATTTTGACATACCAGCTAAATATACTGTCTCTTTAATATTATGACAGACCAGCTAGATCTACTGTCTCTATTATATTGTGACAGACCAGCTAGATCTACTGTCTCTTTTTTATTATGACAGACCAGCTAGATCTACTGTCTCTATTATAAAATGACAGACCAGCTCGATCTACTGTCTCTATTATATTATGAAAAACTAGCTAAATCTACTGTCTCTATTATATTATGACATAACAGTTAGATATACTGTCTCTATTATATTATGACAGACCAGCTAGATCTACTGTCTCTATTATATTACGACAGACCAGCTAGATCTAATGTCTCTTTTACATTATGGCAGACCACCTAGATCTACTGTCTCTATTATATAATGACAGACAAGCTCGATGTACTGTCTCTATTATATTATGAAAAACCAGCTAAATCTACTGTCTCTATTATATTATGAAAAACAAGCTAAATCTACTGTCTCTATTATATTATGACAAACCAGCTAGATATACTGTCTCTATTATATTATGACAGACCAGCTAGATCTACAGTATCTATTATATTATGACAGACCAGCTAGATCTACAGTATCTATTATATTATGACAGGCAAGCTCGATCTACTGTCTCTATTATATTATGACAGACCAGCTAGATCTACTGTCTCTTTTATATTATGACAGACCAGCTAGATCTACTGTCTCTATTATATTATGACAGACCAGCTAGATCTAATGTCTCTTTTACATTATGGCAGACCAGCTAGATCTACAGTATCTATTATATTATGACAGACCAGCTAGATCTAATGTCTCTATTATATTATGAAAAACCAGCTAGATCTACTGTCTCTATTATATTATGAAAAACAAGCTAAATCTACTGTCTCTATTATATTATGACAAACCAGCTAGATATACTGTCTCTATTATATTATGACAGACCAGCTAGATCTACTGTATCTATTATATTATGACAGACCAGCTAGATCTACTGTCTCTATTATATTATGACAGACAAGCTCGATCTACTGTCTCTTTTATATTATGACAGACCAGCTAGATCTACTGTCTCTTTTATATTATGACAGACCAGCTAGATCTATTGTCTCTATTATATTATGACAGACCAGCTAGATCTACTGTCTCTTTTATATTATGACAGACCACCTAGATCTACTGTTACTATTATATAATGACAGACAAGCTCGATCTACTGTCTCTATTATATTATGACAAACCAGCTAAATCTACTGTCTCTATTATATTATGAAAAACCAGCCAAATCTACTGTCTCTATTATATTATGACATACCAGCTAAATATACTGTCTCTTTAATATTATGACAGACCAGCTAGATCTACTGTCTCTATTATATTGTGACAGACCAGCTAGATCTACTGTCTCTTTTTTATTATGACAGACCAGCTAGATCTACTGTCTCTATTATAAAATGACAGACCAGCTCGATCTACTGTCTCTATTATATTATGACAGACCAGCTAGATCTAATGTCTCTATTACATTATGACATAACAGCTAGATCTACTGTCTCTATTATATTATGACAGACCAGCTAGATCTACTGTCTCTATTATATTATGACAGACCAGCTAGATCTAATGTCTCTATTACATTATGACAGACCAGCTAGATCTACTGTCTCTATTATATTATGACAGACCAGCTAGATTACTGTCTCTATTATATTATGACAAACCAGCTAGATCTACTGTCTCTATTATATTATGACAAACCAGCTAGATATACTGTCTCTATTATATTATGACAGGCCAGCTAGATCTACAGTGTCTATTATATAATGACAGACCAGCTAGATCTACAGTATCTATTATATTATGACAGGCAAGCTCGATCTACTGTCTCTATTATATTATGACAGACCAGCTAGATCTACTGTCTCTTTTATATTATGACAGACCAGCTAGATCTAATGTCTCTTTTACATTATGGCAGACCAGCTAGATCTACTGTCTCTATTATATTATGACAGACCAGCTAGATCTACTGTCTCTATTATATTATGAAAAACCAGCTAAATCTACTGTCTCTATTATATTATGACAGACCAGCTAGATCTACTGTCTCTATTATATTATGACAAACCAGCTAGATATACTGTCTCTATTATATAATGACAGACCAGCTAGATCTACAGTCTCTATTATATTATGACAGACCAGCTAGATCTACTGTCTCTATTATATTATGACAGACCAGCTAGATCTACTGTCTCTATTATATTATGACAGACCAGCTAGATCTACTGTCTCTTTTATATTATGACAGACCAGCTAGATCTAATGTCTCTATTATATTATGACAGACCAGCTAGATCTACTGTCTCTTTTATATTATGACAGACCACCTAGATCTACTGTTACTATTATATAATGACAGACAAGCTCGATCTACTGTCTCTATTATATTATGACAAACCAGCTAAATCTACTGTCTCTATTATATTATGAAAAACCAGCCAAATCTACTGTCTCTATTATATTATGACAGACCAGCTAGATCTACTGTCTCTATTATATTATGACAGACCAGCTAGATCTAATGTCTCTATTATATTATGACAGACCAGCTAGATCTACTGTCTCTTTTATATTATGACAGACCAGCTAGATCTACTGTCTCTATTATATTATGACAGACCAGCTAGATCTACTGTCTCTATTATATTATGACAGACCAGCTAGATCTACTGTCTCTATTATATTATGACAGAACAGCTAGATCTACTGTCTCTATTATATTATGACAGACCAGCTAGATCTACTGTCTCTATTATATTATGACAGACCAGCTAGATCTAATGTCTCTTTTACATTATGACAGACCAGCTAGATCTACTGTCTCTATTATATTATGACAGACCAGCTAGATCTACTGTCTCTATTATATTATGACAGACCAGCTAGATCTACTGTCTCTATTATATTATGACAAACCAGCTAGATCTACTGTCTCTATTATATTATGACAGACCAGCTAGATCTACTGTCTCTATTATATTATGACAGACCAGCTAGATCTACTGTCTCTATTATATTATGACAGACCAGCTAGATCTACTGTCTCTATTATATTATGACAGACCAGCTAGATCTACTGTCTCTTTTATATTATGACAGACCAGCTAGATCTACTGTCTCTATTATATTATGACAGACCAGCTAGATCTACTGTCTCTTTTATATTATGACAGACCAGCTAGATCTACTGTCTCTATTATATTATGACAGACCAGCTAGATCTAATGTCTCTATTATATTATGACAGACCAGCTAGATCTACTGTCTCTATTATATTATGACAGACCAGCCAAATCTACTGTCTCTATTATATTATGACATACCAGCTAGATATACTGTCTCTATTATATTATGACAGACCAGCTAGATCTACTGTCTCTATTATATTGTGACAGACCAGCTAGATCTACTGTCTCTATTATATTATGACAGACCAGCTAGATCTACTGTCTCTATTATATTATGACAGACCAGCTAGATCTACTGTCTCTATTATATTATGAAAAACTAGCTAAATCTACTGTCTCTATTATATTGTGACAGACCAGCTAGATCTACTGTCTCTTTTTTATTATGACAGACCAGCTAGATCTACTGTCTCTATTATAAAATGACAGACCAGCTCGATCTACTGTCTCTATTATATTATGAAAAACTAGCTAAATCTACTGTCTCTATTATATTATGACATAACAGCTAGATCTACTGTCTCTATTATATTATGACAGACCAGCTAGATCTACTGTCTCTATTATATTATGACAGACCAGCTAGATCTAATGTCTCTTTTACATTATAACAGACCACCTAGATCTACTGTCTCTATTATATAATGACAGACAAGCTCGATGTACTGTCTCTATTATATTATGAAAAACCAGCTAAATCTACTGTCTCTATTATATTATGAAAAACAAGCTAAATCTACTGTCTCTATTATATTATGACAAACCAGCTAGATATACTGTCTCTATTATATTATGACAGACCAGCTAGATCTACAGTATCTATTATATTATGACAGACCAGCTAGATCTACTGTCTCTATTATATTATGACAGACAAGCTCGATCTACTGTCTCTTTTATATTATGACAGACCAGCTAGATCTACTGTCTCTTTTATATTATGACAGACCAGCTAGATCTATTGTCTCTATTATATTATGACAGACCAGCTAGATCTACTGTCTCTTTTATATTATGACAGACCACCTAGATCTACTGTTACTATTATATAATGACAGACAAGCTCGATCTACTGTCTCTATTATATTATGACAAACCAGCTAAATCTACTGTCTCTATTATATTATGAAAAACCAGCCAAATCTACTGTCTCTATTATATTATGACATACCAGCTAAATATACTGTCTCTTTAATATTATGACAGACCAGCTAGATCTACTGTCTCTATTATATTGTGACAGACCAGCTAGATCTACTGTCTCTTTTTTATTATGACAGACCAGCTAGATCTACTGTCTCTATTATAAAATGACAGACCAGCTCGATCTACTGTCTCTATTATATTATGAAAAACTAGCTAAATCTACTGTCTCTATTATATTATGACATAACAGCTAGATCTACTGTCTCTATTATATTATGACAGACCAGCTAGATCTACTGTCTCTATTATATTATGACAGACCAGCTAGATCTAATGTCTCTTTTACATTATAACAGACCACCTAGATCTACTGTCTCTATTATATAATGACAGACAAGCTCGATGTACTGTCTCTATTATATTATGAAAAACCAGCTAAATCTACTGTCTCTATTATATTATGAAAAACAAGCTAAATCTACTGTCTCTATTATATTATGACAAACCAGCTAGATATACTGTCTCTATTATATTATGACAGACCAGCTAGATCTACAGTATCTATTATATTATGACAGACCAGCTAGATCTACTGTCTCTATTATATTATGACAGACAAGCTCGATCTACTGTCTCTTTTATATTATGACAGACCAGCTAGATCTACTGTCTCTTTTATATTATGACAGACCAGCTAGATCTATTGTCTCTATTATATTATGACAGACCAGCTAGATCTACTGTCTCTTTTATATTATGACAGACCACCTAGATCTACTGTTACTATTATATAATGACAGACAAGCTCGATCTACTGTCTCTATTATATTATGACAAACCAGCTAAATCTACTGTCTCTATTATATTATGAAAAACCAGCCAAATCTACTGTCTCTATTATATTATGACATACCAGCTAAATATACTGTCTCTTTAATATTATGACAGACCAGCTAGATCTACTGTCTCTATTATATTGTGACAGACCAGCTAGATCTACTGTCTCTTTTTTATTATGACAGACCAGCTAGATCTACTGTCTCTATTATAAAATGACAGACCAGCTCGATCTACTGTCTCTATTATATTATGAAAAACTAGCTAAATCTACTGTCTCTATTATATTATGACATAACAGCTAGATCTACTGTCTCTATTATATTATGACAGACCAGCTAGATCTACTGTCTCTATTATATTATGACAGACCAGCTAGATCTAATGTCTCTTTTACATTATAACAGACCACCTAGATCTACTGTCTCTATTATATAATGACAGACAAGCTCGATGTACTGTCTCTATTATATTATGAAAAACCAGCTAAATCTACTGTCTCTATTATATTATGAAAAACAAGCTAAATCTACTGTCTCTATTATATTATGACAAACCAGCTAGATATACTGTCTCTATTATATTATGACAGACCAGCTAGATCTACAGTATCTATTATATTATGACAGACCAGCTAGATCTACTGTCTCTATTATATTATGACAGACAAGCTCGATCTACTGTCTCTTTTATATTATGACAGACCAGCTAGATCTACTGTCTCTTTTATATTATGACAGACCAGCTAGATCTATTGTCTCTATTATATTATGACAGACCAGCTAGATCTACTGTCTCTTTTATATTATGACAGACCACCTAGATCTACTGTTACTATTATATAATGACAGACAAGCTCGATCTACTGTCTCTATTATATTATGACAAACCAGCTAAATCTACTGTCTCTATTATATTATGAAAAACCAGCCAAATCTACTGTCTCTATTATATTATGACATACCAGCTAGATATACTGTCTCTATTATATTATGACAGACCAGCTAGATCTACTGTCTCTATTATATTGTGACAGACCAGCTAGATCTACTGTCTCTATTATATTATGACAGACCAGCTAGATCTAATGTCTCTATTATATTATGACAGACCAGCTCGATCTACTGTCTCTATTATATTATGACAGACCAGCTAGATATACTGTCTCTATTATATTATGACAGAACAGCTAGATCTACTGTCTCTATTATATTATGACAGACCAGCTAGATCTACTGTCTCTATTATATTATGACAGACCAGCTAGATCTAATGTCTCTTTTACATTATGACAGACCAGCTAGATCTACTGTCTCTATTATATTATGACAGACCAGCTAGATCTACTGTCTCTATTATATTATGACAGACCAGCTAGATCTACTGTCTCTATTATATTATGAAAGACCAGCTAGATCTACTGTCTCTATTATATTATGACAGACCAGCTAGATATAATGTCTCTATTATATTATGACAGACCAGCTAGATCTACTGTCTCTATTATATTATGACAGACCAGCTAGATCTACTGTCTCTATTATATTATGACAGACCAGCTAGATCTACTGTCTCTTTTATATTATGACAGACCAGCTAGATCTACTGTCTCTTTTATATTATGACAGACCAGCTAGATCTATTGTCTCTATTATATTATGACAGACCAGCTAGATCTACTGTCTCTTTTATATTATGACAGACGACCTAGATCTACTGTTACTATTATATAATGACAGACAAGCTCGATCTACTGTCTCTATTATATTATGACAAACCAGCTAAATCTACTGTCTCTATTATATTATGAAAAACCAGCCAAATCTACTGTCTCTATTATATTATGACATACCAGCTAAATATACTGTCTCTTTAATATTATGACAGACCAGCTAGATCTACTGTCTCTATTATATTGTGACAGACCAGCTAGATCTACTGTCTCTATTATATTATGACAGACCAGCTAGATCTACTGTCTCTATTATATAATGACAGACCAGCTCGATCTACTGTCTCTATTATATTATGAAAAACTAGCTAAATCTACTGTCTCTATTATATTATGACAGACCAGCTAGATATACTGTCTCTATTATATTATGACAGACCAGCTAGATCTACTGTCTCTATTATATTATGACAGACCAGCTAGATCTAATGTCTCTTTTACATTATAACAGACCAGCTAGATCTACTGTCTCTATTATATTATGACAGACAAGCTCGATGTACTGTCTCTATTATATTATGAAAAACCAGCTAAATCTACTGTCTCTATTATATTATGAAAAACAAGCTAAATCTACTGTCTCTATTATATTATGACAAACCAGCTAGATATACTGTCTCTATTATATTATGACAGACCAGCTAGATCTACAGTATCTATTATATTATGACAGACCAGCTAGATCTACTGTCTCTATTATATTATGACAGACAAGCTCGATCTACTGTCTCTTTTATATTATGACAGACCAGCTAGATCTACTGTCTCTTTTATATTATGACAGACCAGCTAGATCTATTGTCTCTATTATATTATGACAGACCAGCTAGATCTACTGTCTCTTTTATATTATGACAGACCACCTAGATCTACTGTTACTATTATATAATGACAGACAAGCTCGATCTACTGTCTCTATTATATTATGACAAACCAGCTAAATCTACTGTCTCTATTATATTATGAAAAACCAGCCAAATCTACTGTCTCTATTATATTTTGACATACCAGCTAAATATACTGTCTCTTTAATATTATGACAGACCAGCTAGATCTACTGTCTCTATTATATTGTGACAGACCAGCTAGATCTACTGTCTCTTTTTTATTATGACAGACCAGCTAGATCTACTGTCTCTATTATAAAATGACAGACCAGCTCGATCTACTGTCTCTATTATATTATGAAAAACTAGCTAAATCTACTGTCTCTATTATATTATGACATAACAGCTAGATCTACTGTCTCTATTATATTATGACAGACCAGCTAGATCTACTGTCTCTATTATATTATGACAGACCAGCTAGATCTAATGTCTCTTTTACATTATAACAGACCACCTAGATCTACTGTCTCTATTATATAATGACAGACAAGCTCGATGTACTGTCTCTATTATATTATGAAAAACCAGCTAAATCTACTGTCTCTATTATATTATGAAAAACAAGCTAAATCTACTGTCTCTATTATATTATGACAAACCAGCTAGATATACTGTCTCTATTATATTATGACAGACCAGCTAGATCTACAGTATCTATTATATTATGACAAACCAGCTAGATCTACTGTCTCTATTATATTATGACAGACAAGCTCGATCTACTGTCTCTTTTATATTATGACAGACCAGCTAGATCTACTGTCTCTTTTATATTATGACAGACCAGCTAGATCTATTGTCTCTATTATATTATGACAGACCAGCTAGATCTACTGTCTCTTTTATATTATGACAGACCACCTAGATCTACTGTTACTATTATATAATGACAGACAAGCTCGATCTACTGTCTCTATTATATTATGACAAACCAGCTAAATATACTGTCTCTATTATATTATGAAAAACCAGCCAAATCTACTGTCTCTATTATATTATGACATACCAGCTAAATATACTGTCTCTTTAATATTATGACAGACCAGCTAGATCTACTGTCTCTATTATATTGTGACAGACCAGCTAGATCTACTGTCTCTTTTTTATTATGACAGACCAGCTAGATCTACTGTCTCTATTATAAAATGACAGACCAGCTCGATCTACTGTCTCTATTATATTATGAAAAACTAGCTAAATCTACTGTCTCTATTATATTATGACATAACAGCTAGATCTACTGTCTCTATTATATTATGACAGACCAGCTAGATCTACTGTCTCTATTATATTATGACAGACCAGCTAGATCTAATGTCTCTTTTACATTATAACAGACCACCTAGATCTACTGTCTCTATTATATAATGACAGACAAGCTCGATGTACTGTCTCTATTATATTATGAAAAACCAGCTAAATCTACTGTCTCTATTATATTATGAAAAACAAGCTAAATCTACTGTCTCTATTATATTATGACAAACCAGCTAGATATACTGTCTCTATTATATTATGACAGACCAGCTAGATCTACAGTATCTATTATATTATGACAGACCAGCTAGATCTACTGTCTCTATTATATTATGACAGACAAGCTCGATCTACTGTCTCTTTTATATTATGACAGACCAGCTAGATCTACTGTCTCTTTTATATTATGACAGACCAGCTAGATCTATTGTCTCTATTATATTATGACAGACCAGCTAGATCTACTGTCTCTTTTATATTATGACAGACCACCTAGATCTACTGTTACTATTATATAATGACAGACAAGCTCGATCTACTGTCTCTATTATATTATGACAAACCAGCTAAATCTACTGTCTCTATTATATTATGAAAAACCAGCCAAATCTACTGTCTCTATTATATTACGACATACCAGCTAAATATACTGTCTCTTTAATATTATGACAGACCAGCTAGATCTACTGTCTCTATTATATTGTGACAGACCAGCTAGATCTAATGTCTCTATTATATTATGACAGACCAGCTAGATCTACTGTCTCTATTATATTATGACAGACCAGCTAGATCTACTGTCTCTATTATATTATGAAAAACCAGCTAGATCTACTGTCTCTATTATATTATGACATAACAGCTAGATCTACTGTCTCTATTATATTATGACAGACCAGCTAGATCTACTGTCTCTATTATATTATGACAGACCAGCTAGATCTAATGTCTCTTTTACATTATGACAGACCAGCTAGATCTAATGTCTCTATTATATAATGACAGACCAGCTAGATCTACTGTCTCTATTATATTATGACAGACCAGCTAGATCTAATGTCTCTATTATATTATGACAGACCAGCTAGATCTACTGTCTCTATTATATTATGACAGACCAGCTAGATCTACTGTCTCTATTATATTATGACAGACCAGCTAGATCTACTGTCTCTATTATATTATGACAGACCAGCTCGACCTACTGTCTCTATTATATTATGACAGACCAGCTAAATCTACTGTCTCTATTATATTATGACAGACCAGCTAGATCTACTGTCTCTATTATATTATGACAGACCAGCTAGATCTAATGTCTCTTTTACATTATAACAGACCACCTAGATCTACTGTCTCAATTATATAATGACAGACAAGCTCAATGTACTGTCTCTATTATATTATGAAAAACCAGCTAAATCTACTGTCTCTATTATATTATGAAAAACAAGCTAAATCTACTGTCTCTATTATATTATGACAAACCAGCTAGATATACTGTCTCTATTATATTATGACAGACCAGCTAGATCTACAGTCTCTATTATATTATGACAGACCAGTTAGATCTACTGTCTCTATTATATTATGACAGACCAGCTAGATATACTGTCTCTATTATATTATGACAGACCAGCTAGATCTACTGTCTCTATTATATTATGACAGACCAGCTAGATATATTGTCTCTATTATATTATGACAGACCAGCTAGATCTACTGTCTCTTTTATATTATGACAGACCACCTAGATCTACTGTTACTATTATATAATGACAGACAAGCTCGATCTACTGTCTCTATTATATTATGACAAACCAGCTAAATCTACTGTCTCTATTATATTATGAAAAACCAGCCAAATCTACTGTCTCTATTATATTATGACATACCAGCTAAATATACTGTCTCTTTAATATTATGACAGACCAGCTAGATCTACTGTCTCTATTATATTGTGACAGACCAGCTAGATCTACTGTCTCTTTTTTATTATGACAGACCAGCTAGATCTACTGTCTCTATTATAAAATGACAGACCAGCTCGATCTACTGTCTCTATTATATTATGAAAAACCAGCTAAATCTACTGTCTCTATTATATTATGACATAACAGCTAGATCTACTGTCTCTATTATATTATGACAGACCAGCTAGATCTACTGTCTCTATTATATTATGACAGACCAGCTAGATCTAATGTCTCTATTACATTATGACAGACCACTTTCTCTATTATATTATGCTAAATCTACTGTCTCTATTATATTATGAAAAACAAGCTAAATCTACTGTCTCTATTATATTATGACAAACCAGCTAGATATACTGTCTCTATTATATTATGACAGACCAGCTAGATCTACAGTATCTATTATATTATGACAGACCAGCTAGATCTACTGTCTCTATTATATTATGACAGACAAGCTCGATCTACT